>NW_027635860.1:9807696-9812696 GCF_903797595.1 Erithacus rubecula
CGAAGCTCGGTTTTCGTGGGGCCTCCGGGGTGACTGCCCGGAGATAGGGGCTCTGCGGGGAGCGCAGGCTGCATGGCCGCCCGTGTCTCAGGCTGGCGGGGAGAACTTCGCTCTCGGCCCTTTCTTCCCCTTTTGCCCCGGCTGTGATTTTTCACATCGCCTCGCCGCCACTAATAACATTTAACGACGATAAAATATCTTACCTGCGACCTGGCTCTTAAATAAACTGGTAGCACACGATATAAACACAGACACCAGCAGGGGTATAGTCATGAGATCGATCAGGTTTCCGCACGCATGCCCTGGATCCCCCCGTCCTCTCCCCCGGGAGCCTGGGGGCCTCTCTCCCCCCGAGCCCCTGCTCTTTAGGAGTGCACCAGGACGGAGTGGAGGGAGCTCTTGCCATCGGGGTTGTTGCTCGCGGTCTGTTCCAGCAGCGACGCAGCAGCCGGAGAGGTGGCGGGGCAGATCTGCGAGGCGGCGACCGTCAGAGCAGGGATGGCCGAGGCAGCGGGCAACGCCGGCGCCGGCTTGATGGGCACCGGGACGGCGGGCATGGTCTGTGCCGGCGGGTGGCAGAGCGCCTTCACGGGCATGCCGAAGGGTCCGTAGTCAGGAGACACGGGCACACCGGCCACGGAGTCCATCACCCCCACGTGCGGCCACACGGAGCTCACCACGCTGCTGAGCTGGCTGGGTACCGGGTAGCCTAGGTGGTGCATCACCGAGGCCAGCGGCAGCCCGCCGGCCTGCAGCACGCCCTTGTAATCTCTGCCGATGATGTTTTCGATGGCGAAGGGATGCTTGAAGCCCGAGGGCTGGCTGCTCCCATAGGGTGAGAACTGCGGCAGCCTTCCCACAGCGGCAGCGGCCGCGGCTGCAGCCACGGCCGCGTCGGAGCCCGCCAGCCCCGGCACCTTGCCCGGGGGAGGCGGCGGCGGAGGGTGCGGATGGAAGTAGTGCACCATGTGCGGGGTAGGCGCCGGGGGCTTGCCGGGACCGCCGCCGCCCGCCCCGCCGCCGCCGCCGGGCAGGTGATGCTCGGGGCGCAGCACCTTGAAGCGCTTGCGGCGGCGGAGGAAGCTGCCGTTCTCAAACATGTCCCCGCAGTCCGGGTGCAACGCCCAGAAGCTGCCTTTACCCGGCTGGTCGGGCCGCCGCGGGATCTTGATGAAGCAGTCATTGAAGGACAGGTTGTGGCGGAGGGAGTTCTGCCAACGCTGGGTGTGCTCCCGGTAGTAAGGGAACCGCTCCATGATGAACTTGTAGATGTCGCTCAGGGGCAGCATCTTCTCTGCCGAGTGCTGGATAGCCATGGCCGTCAGGGAGATGTAAGAGTAGGGAGGCTTCTGGTCGCTGTACGAACTCTTCCCTGGCCTGGGCATCGCCGCCCCACCACAGCACTCCCGCGGCCGCACGATCCCGCCGCTCCGGGATGGCCACTGCTCAATGCCGCTCACGGCGGGATCGGGATCCGGGGTCTTCTCTGCCCTGCCCCACCGCAGCCTCTACATCCTGGGCGTCACCTGCCCGGGCCACATGCGACAGCGACCGCCCGGCGGCCGGCCAGCGAGCTCCGTGCACGGCTCCTCCAGCGCCTCTCCCCGCTGGACGCGCTTCCTCGCCGCCCCTCAGCTTGTGGGAGAGACAGCTGCCGCCCAGGCCTCGGGGGCTACGTGCCAGAAGGAAGTCCCGGCCCCCACTGGAGTCCCGCTTTTCTCCTGGAGGCTACTGAGTCTCCCGGGCTGCCCCCTGCCGCCTGGCACACTCGGTTGGAATTGATGTTCCTCAGGCACCAAGGGCTCGAGAGCATGAAATTACCTCGGACGTCTGCAGAGACAGGAAAGAAAGAAACAAAAACATCCCTCTCACCACTCTGTCTGGTGTCCCCTTAAAAGTTTGCGGCAGAGGCGAGCGCCGGGAGTCGGCGGGGAGAGGAGACGAGCGGGGCGGCGACCGCCGCGGCTGCTGGCGGGTCTTGCGCTCCGGCGCAGTTTTGTAATGGTGCCCGAGTCGCGAGACCCCCGCAGTTCCTGCTCTCTTGCTATCACATGACAGCCGCTTGGGGACTTGGCGTCTCATGGAAAAGGAGCGAGAAGCGGCTCCCGACTCCCCTCTCACTCACATCTCATCAGGGTGAGGTGGAGCCAGGGAGCTGGGAAAACTCCGTATGAGACCGAGATCCGTTTTCCATAGGGCAGGGAACAGCGGCCGGAGCAGGAAAGATTCCTCCTCCCACTCTCCCACTCCAGCTCCCCTCCGCCCCTTCCATAGTCCCTCTATACATTCTCCTCCTTCTTGACCCCTCGCTCCCACACAGTCCAGCAGCTAGCAGTAGGCGCGAAGGCCCTTCGAGGGTACCGTACCACAGGAAAGCGGAAAGAGGCTTTTCCTGGTCCTCGCGGCAAGTCGAGTCAAGCACCCTGGAGAAACGGCCCTCGAGCTAGCCCCGCGAGGCAGTGAGCGGGAAATATAGGCCCTTTGAAATATATATATATTTTTTTTAATCATTCCTGTCATTATGTTTAAGAAGCTATGCAAAGAGTAGCACAAAAACAAGAGAGAGGCAAAGCATCCTACGCTCTCCTCTCCAAATCGTTACTGTCAATTCTTGATACTCGTCACGATGAGGCTCACAGAAAAAACGTAAAGAACCAGCCAAGGCATCATCTGTACGCTTAGAGACGGGCTACTTAGCGCCTGTGTTGGTTTAGACCTCATTAGTAGGAATCAATGAACAGTGCAACAATTCATATCCATCCTCCAAACGTACTGCTTTATAGCGAGTAGGCTGTAGACTTGAGCGAGAAAAAGGGAAAATTCTTGCTTAGCTGTCGCTAGAGTTGGAAGAAACACTGCTCAACACCAACACATATCAGAGCACAATTATCCAGATGCTATAAGAGGTGTCAGCGTTAAAATTACTGCTCTGACTTTTATTGCCTAAATAGGTTGAAAGAGCCTTACGATATAGAAAACAACATAAGGAAAAGCTTTTTATTTTTAAGCCCGCCCTTGCAGGCTGTTGCGCTGGGTCAGACCCGCAGGGCTGTGTAACACGCAGGTACGGCTGCTGCAGCAGCGCTGGGGAAGAACCCGGCCGGCCATGCCCCCCGCGCCCCACTTCTATCTTCGGGGGGGTTTGTTTGGACATCAGACTTGTTTGTCTGTCTCCGAGTCAGGCATTGCAAGTAGAAGACCAATGAGTGCGGAAAGAAAAAAAAGCTTTTAAATGTGTGTTTATAATCTCTGCCAGGGGTCGATGGAAAAGACTAATTTTAAACCCACTATCAAGTAATATGTATTTAACAGTTTTTACACCCGGTCAAGGTCAGTTAAGTTAAAAGCATAATCAAAGGTAAAGAAGCAGTATAAGTAGCCACAATTCTGCTAAGCCGGGCATCCCCAGAAAGCGCGTGTTTTTTTAGAAAACTTTCAGGTTATTGTCTGAAGCACTCACTTTCCTCTGAGAAATTAGGAGGCACGGTGGCAGCAACATTAATATCGTGCATCTGTGGAAGCTAATTCCCGTATTGCCCTCATGACGACACCCGACATTTCAGCGTCTTTCCTGAAGTATCCTGACATTTTTCCCAAAAGTATTTTCTTCGTGTTTTACCACTTAATCCTGTCCTAACCGTTTAAAAGCCCTGGTCCTAGCCTAAAATCCTGGATACTAAAGTAATTCTTACTGTTTGCCTCACCTCACTAGTTAGCAACCCGGCGTTTTCCCCCCGTAGGGCATATGTGAGAATTAAGCCTGGCCCTTTCTCACATTTACCCTCTTCATCTCCACTACAGCCGGATTATATTTTTCACGGGAGAACACATCCGTCCCTGGAGACCGGTGAGACCTGAAATGTGCTGTTTGGGTTTAATCTTCTCCCACCCCTTCCCAAATACGGCTGCTTTCGGGGGCAGTGGTATTTCGCTGTTTCCCCGGGAAAGCGGGAGGGAGGTTGGGAACGCAGGGAGAGTCGGCTGGGAGCTCGATGAGTGCAACAGTCCGGCGGGCGCCGCTGCAGGAAACCTGGGGCTGCGGTGCTGCCACCTCTGTCCTCCGCTCTCCCCTAGGCCTCCGAGGTAAACGATGGGGTGTTGGAGCAAGCCCGCGTCTAACAGGAGCCCTTCCCAAGCTACGGGAAAAGAGCTTGCATGCATGGGCTAGTGGCTAGCCAATTGGTACGCACGTTCATGGGGAAATATCACCGCAGGGCTGCGGTACACCTGTATGTTTGTGAAAGCGAGATCTGCTCCTTGAAGCCTCTAAGACAATTACTCAAACACACCTCAGGTAATCGGCCTGACATCACCCAGGCCAGTTCAGAATTTAAAGAGGTAATAATTTGCTAATGATGGTGGAAGCCACCCTGGATTTCTCAAGTTACCTCTCATCCGTCCCGACGCGGCAGCATAGTTTGTCAGGCTTTTTTTTTTTTTTTTTTCCTCCCTTCAACCAGAAAAGTCACTATGAAGTTTTGTTGCTCTCGAGAAATTATATCTTGCTGCACTTCTCAGACGCTTTCAATCCTCGGGCAAAGATCTACCCCGAGAAGATGGCCGTGGCTTAGGAGGAGCAGGGTGACTATTCCCTTTCTTTCGCTTGCTTTGCCGTGCACTACATTTAGACATACCTGTCTTCTGGTTCTGCCGCGGTCTGCCCGCCTTAGTGAAGGTTAGCTTTAGAGACAGCTTTGGTGACACAAGGTAAAAAAAACTTCGTTAATCAAGAGCAGCACCAGTGAGGAAAACAGACCCGAGCAGCACTTGGTGGACGGCCGGCTTGACAGCGTCAAGATATGCTCCCTCCTTCATGAGAGAGTTGTCTTTGGGCAGGGAAAAAGCCTTCACCTTCCACGTCCTTCTGGAAGCCTTTAAAATTTCCGCCTGTTTCAGCGGAGCAATTAGCTCTGTTCTTGCATTAGGACTGGTAAGAAGATGCGAAGCACGAAGATGCGCTTCACCTTCTTTGCTCCCTATCTTTGGTATTTTTAAAATTT
>NW_027635860.1:9817696-10018493 GCF_903797595.1 Erithacus rubecula
CTGTTAAGAAAGCTGTTTCAGTTTTGTACAAATTTCATGGTCATGTAGCTTTTCCCACTTTGTCTACAATTATCCCACCATTTTTAATTATACTAACTGTGCAATACTGAGTAATTTGAATTTTGGCGTTTATGGCCTTCAGGTATTTCAAGATGTTTGTTATATGCCATTCACTAAGCCAGGATAGCAAAATATATCTTTCAATAATGCTGCTGATTAATTTTACTGCCAGTCTTGTCCTATGTTTTTAATTTTAGCTCTGCTAGTAAAGAAATCAATAAGCAACCTTTCATATCTGAATGATTTCAGAAAAATAATTTCTCTCTATGTTAGGGATCTTCCACTTTTATGAATCATATTAATTTAAATTTCATTACTCTAAATCACTCCTAATATTTTTTGATGTTTGGTTGAGGACAGCTTTAAGAGAAACCAACTTATCTTTACTGATACAATTTCTGTGGAAATGCAGAAATTAATTTGTACTAGAGGATATGCTTAAAAAGAGACTTTAAATTAAACACAAAGCAATAAAAATATTCTCAAATAAAAATATTTTTTCTGATTCAAGAAAAAATGTTTTCAATGATCACTATTTTGTATGAACACAGGAGAATCTTGCTTCTTAAACCTGCCTGATTCTTTTTGAGGTACAACCCTTTCTTGAACAACTGATATTCTTGATACATCCAGCAGAGGAAACAGAGGTTGGATAGCAATAATTTTTCCTTTAGGTTTAGTCCTGGCAGCAGTGAAAAATAGTACTGCTGTCATTGCAATCTCTTTTTTCATTTCAGTGCTACATCACCATACTGCTAAATTTTTGATTCTTAATATGATCCATCCATCTATACATAAATCTATAGGTATGTGTGTGTGTACTTGCATGCAATGGATAGTGTTGGTAGGCAAATGCACATGGAGCTTGCATACATTCTTAGAAAGCAAAAGGTATTCAATAATGTATTCTGTTTGGGAGATGCTGTATTTTTTCTTGGACAGTATATTGATGAGATTTTTGTTTATTACTGCTGAGAATCCTCACAGAAAGGTAAAAATTCTTAGATTGGTAAAAATTTGAGTGTTTGTTGATCCGAAAATGTGCAAATTTTGGCACATACATTACTATTACTATGAAAGCTACCTCAAACATCTACCCATCCAAGTTATGGGTGTTAACAGGAAAAGCTGAAGAACAGTAAAAAGCTTTTGTATACACACTTGTAGTCATTCTTACTGTGGTTGTTACTTTTATGCAGGGTTGGGGAAGTGTATCGTTGGAATTATCAGGTCAGTGCATGTTTAGAACATAAGAATAATTGCAGAAAATATGTATGAGTATCCATGAATAACCATAGTGGCAGCTACATCTGCCACTGTTTGTTGAAAATTAAGTATAATATTGAATTAGTCTGGATTTGAGGGTTGATCCTTTTATATACACACTGTAACAACTTTGGTCAATACATGGATGAAGGTTTGTGTAGTTAGCAGTTCCTTTCTTGTCAAAGTAAAGTAATTTTCTAATAGAGAGGCTAGGGAATTCCTGAGGTGTCTCTAAACAAGTTTTTTCTTGATATTCTCAGTGTGTTTGGGATAAATTTGTGTATTTTTCTGTTTTTTATATGAAACTGAATCAAGTTCAGTGTATTAGATTACACATGCCTGTCATTCTTTCTTTAAGTAAATAAAAGTTTCTGTTTTATATTTGAATAGTTGAAACATAGATTTTCTTTTCCTCGAAATTGTGGCCTCGTTGTTTAAGACCTTAAAGTGTTTGGAAGATACTGGCTCATGCAATATCTGATGTGAAATTCTTTTTCTTATGTTTTATCTTACAATACATGTTGTAAGTTTCTCAGTTAATGTAGAACTACCTGACTTAATACCTTGGTTTTAAACCTCTGTGTTTCTCCATGAGAGAAAATGGTGCCTTCCCTTCAAACCATGACCTTTTCCACATACAACATTGGTACTACATTGCCAGTGTGACATTGGGAAAGAAGGAAAATTCAAATTCATATCTGGCAGAAAAACATTTATTTCAATGTCACAAATTTGTTTTTCCACATCTAGGGCCAGGTGAGACAAAGCTTTAATTTCAGATGTGTTTGCTGGGGGTACAATCCTTCAATTTTTTAGAATTAACTTTTTGAATTCCCACACTGCCTAAGAGCTCATTCTATGAGAATGGGCAATGTCAAGTACTGTCAAGAATGAAACAGAAAGGATCATGTATTTCAGATATTCATCATTTATGTGCCTTTAAAGAGCCATGAACTAAACTGTCTTTGAATTTGTATCTTTAGTGTCATACAATCAAAAAAACTCTTACTAGAAAAACAAAAAGGAGCCTACTGTGCACATCCCTAGACTTTCTCTTTCCTTACTTGGACAGCCAAATAAATGAATGGAAAAATGGCAGGAAAATGATGAATATATGCTGCTGGAGATTTCTATTTGGTGACTGTTGAAAACCCACTTCAGAAAATTTTCTATTACTTTAAGAAAATACAGGGTTTCCTTAGGAACAAATTTGATATAAACCAGAATCAGATCTGAGGTAAGATTTAGAGTAGCATTCATCAGCCTTTCCTCTGCTGATGTAAAACAAATCAGCATGCATGTCTCTGCTGTTCATTGATGATGCTTTACAGCACTTCTGTGTGGTTGCATGCCTCAAAATTGCATGCTGTGAATTCTTTAGAGGTTTTAGACTTTCAGCTAGTTGGTTTTCAAAGTCAAACCACCATGGATAAACAATATAGATATGTCTTTGAAGGGGATTATATACATTAATAAGATGAGGTTTATTAAGTTTGAAGACAGGCAGCAAATATATAAAGTTTAAGGAAAATGCATGCAAAAACAACTACTGAAAGTAAAGACATTAGTTATTTTAAAATTTACACATTTGCTCATTATGAAGAAAATATTCCACATACATATTTGCTTATGGTAAGATATTTGGGCTATGCTCTGAAGGTATATAATGAAAAATGAACAGTAGAGCAGATAGAAATACTTCTAAAGAACATTTGATATATAAGCATAATACATCTTATATTTCAGAGACAATTATTATTGTTGTAAACAACAGCAGCAACAATAACAGTTATATTTTTTGTTATATGCGTTTCCCAAAGTTTTCAGTCCATATGAAACATAGTTTTGAGTTCCTTTGTTATGGAGCAGCTCTCTAACCAAGCAGTAGAGGGCATTCTTTCTTTAGGAGACAGCACTAGTTCCCTCAAAGACAAGTATTTTATTCAGGAAGTTGGTGCCCTTGAGTCCTTTTTGTCTTTAAATACAGGTCATTCACATGTAGACACTAGGATTAAAGGGTAAATTCTTACATGTGCAATGTATTGTAGTTCTCAAATGTGCAATATATTGCTTAGGGTTGAGTACTGAACATACTAAACTTGTATGTTTTTCATTATTTCATAGAGTATTTCTGGAGAAATGAAAGCTTATATACCTTTCATTCAAATTCACACTGCAGCAATTTTCATAAATTCAGTTCCCTCTAAACCTGAGCTAATTCACTTGGTATGACCAATCAATTAGCTTAATAAAAGCATTTTTAATGGCACTTATAGCAAACTACTCATAATGCACCTAGTTATGTACACCAACCCATCTCTTGAGAGCACATTCAATTGGAGTTGTTGGGGATCTTATTAAAATTCCAGCCAGCATATTGGTTTTAATGCGTTTTGACATATTTGAGCCAGCCTTGTTCGAAATTAAATTTAGTGTGGTGTCTTCCTCTTCTACTTGGAAAAATGCTACCTCTTCTGGGGCAAATGAGCATTGAGCAGAATTGAACACCTGGAACTGTGCTGTGCCTGCAGATCAGTGTGTGAGGTGGCCATGGATGGCCCTTCTGGTGCTGTTGAATGCTGCTTCCCTCTTACCCAAACACTCACTGCACCTGGGGTACCTTGAGAGTAGGTTTTTAAGTGTTCCTGTGCTGTGAGGTTGAGATCCTTTTCTTCTTTTCAAAATGAAGTGAAACCAAGGTGACCAAATGATTTTTCAATGTGAATTCTAGGCAAAGACAGATCCATTATATTCCAGATTTCACTTCAGATGGTGGCTGGCTGAACCCAGCACCTTCTGTGGCACTGGGCACTGCAGAGCCACAGGTGATGTATAAAACAGTATACACAACAAAATGTTTCTGTCTATAGGCACTTTAACAAAAATATGAGAAAAACAAAAATATCTGATGCCAGATATTAAAATTACATATTAAATTTGAGGCTGCCTATTGCAGTTAGGATCATGATGTTGCAGCTGAATATGTTAAAAAAAACTCCTTCCCAGGGCATTTGCCCAGTGATTCACATCTGGTATTTTATAATTTTTCTCAAATGTTGCCTGGTCATCAACAGTGTATAACCTCATTGTATGTTAAAAAAGGAAACAATAATTGGCAAATCTAAGAAGAAGCCCAAAGAGACAAAAAACAGAATGTGATCTGATGTATCACTACTCTGCTTACCACATACGATTTCATTTGAAGTCTGGTGAGTTATTGTGTTAATTTTGCACAAGTTTTGCTTCAGAATCAAACCAACTGCTTTGTTTCTGTACAGCACTCCTGCCAGACTCTTCTTAGAACAAAACTTTTGATCTCTATTTCAGGATTTTACTCCAACTTTAGAAAAGAAGTATTAAAGTTTTATTTTTTTTCTTTAAAATACCCAAAACTAAGTAAAATAGATAGTATTTATTAGCAATCAGTTATGAATCAGAAAAAGACTTTAGTTCTCTGGAAAAGGGAGAGTCCAGAATGTAGTGCCTCTTCAGCTGCCTAATAGTTCTTCTGGTACTACAAACCTTCAAATAGTTGCTTAAGATAACATCTGCAAATAAAATACCTTTGCAAGTCACTGGACTACTGACTGGCATTATATATCCTGGCTATTTTGATTTTAAATAAACAGGTTTTGCTTGTGTAGCTTATTGTAGCTTGTGGCAACAAAAGTTATTCCCAGCTCAAAACTGTCATTTTTGAAGAAGGTTCACAAATTTGAAATAAAAAGGGATTTCTGTGGAGAAATAGCCAGAGCAAAGCCCAACATCAAAACTTTTTTTACCTTTTTTTTTTTTTTTTTTAATTTATTCACGAGGAGGCGGAATTATACCTTCATATGGTCCAGTGAAAAGCCCCAATAAGAACTTCTGGTGCTTAGAAAGGTGAGTGGAAAGGGGAGTTCAAAGCAAGACTGGTCAGCCAAAAGAAAGCAGGACCTCTTTGAAAACTAAAGAGCTGTCAGTTGGGTCATCTGACTCATCCTCTGGAATAATAAAGAATCACAGAATTAATTGACTGGAAAAGACATTTGAGATCATCAAGTCCAACCTATGACAAAACATTTTAACTAGACCATGACAGTGAGAGCCACATCCAGACTTTTCCAGGGACAGTGACTCCATCAACTCCCTGGGCAGCCCACACCATTGCCCAGTCACCCCTTCTGTGAAAAACAGAACATGAGTTGGTAGACTTCATCCTATGGCTTTAATCCCAAGTAAGTGGAAAAAAGCTAAGGAGCACGGAAAGTTCTTTAGACTGGTTGCTGGACTGGGTGAGACACAGGTGAATTAACACAAAAGAGTTCAACATTTATGGGTCTTGGCCTGTTCTAATATCTCATTGCTCTGTCTTGGCAGTTTATATTTGAAAGAAACAGCTTTATAGACACTTTGCTCAGTGCTTGCATAGATCCCTAGGAAGTTGAACAGTAATGTAACATGATTTTTTTTTAAATTGCATTTTTTGATTTGTGTACAGGTAGGAGAACATAGTGTTAAATTGGTCCATGAAAGTCAGTGGGCTGCAGCTGATTTGCATAAAAACAGAGTAATATCCTGGGGTGAGAAGAATATTTAGTGCAAGTGTCCCAGGTACTTCATGTTCTGCTTTAAACACTGGTCTTTCTCAGTTTAAATTCTGACATACCGATTTTTTTGCTTTAAAGCAGGAAGATTGAAATCTTGACTTTGCATTTAACTGCCTCACTAGTGAATTTAGTGCTTTGTAGACTCAAAGCTTTGGGTGGAAAGATTAACTAGGAAATGGAAAATTCCCTGATAAAATAGTTTCAAGTCTAATGGTAATGTTGCATGTCATAGAATCATAGAATGGCTTGGGTTGGAAGGGATCTTAGAGATATCTCCTTCCAACCCAAACTGCCATGAGCAGGGACTGCCTTCTTTAAACCAGGCTGCTCAGAACTCCCCTTGAACACTTTCAGGGATGGGGCATCCACAAGCATTGGCAACACCTGTGCCAATGCCTCACCACCCTCACAGTAAATAAGATTTTTAAAATATTTTATCTAATCTAATCTAATCTAATCTAATCTAATCTAATCTAATCTAATCTAATCTGCTGTGTTTCAGTTTGAAGCCATTGCCCTTTGTCAAGTCACTGCATGCTCTTGTAAAGGGTCCCTCTCCAGATTTCTTGTAGGTTCCCTTCAGGTAATAAAGGCTCCCTTCAGGTAGTTGATTGGTAATCCTTCTTATATGTTAGTAGCAGTCCTCAGAAGAAATGAAAAAGTAAAAAAACAGATTGATTTACAGTATTTATCAATGCTGGCTGTCTTGGGAATCAAAATATCATGTGATCTTAAACTTTTAAAAAATATGTACTAATGCTGGAGTAATGATGTTATCTATCCTGAATGCTAATTCAAAATAAGATCTCTAATTGTGTGGGAAAGGACAGCATTTTCTATGATAGTTGTTTATTTTTTTCAGGGAAAAAATGGCAACAGAAAACATAAAACATTATGTTTAAATATTAAACATCCTAGTGCCCCATAAATTTTTAATATGGCAATTAACGAAAAAATATCTGTCTGTTTCTGTACAAATGTAAGAGGACTGCAAAGGGTTCAGCAGACAAAATACCAGTTGCAGTGAGAAGAAAGGACAGCATTATAAAGCAAAACTGCAGCTCCCAGAAAATACATTATTACACTGTAGTGTTTTGAAGAAACAGGAAGCTTGGGATTTAAAAAAACTTAATTTTGGGAAACACTTGAAGGATGAAAGAGATTTTTTAAAGTTTGTTGGAAGAAATTAGCGCTCTAGCTTGTAAGTGGTACAACTTACCTCTAACATTAAGGGAATGAAGGTTACCAAAAAATCAGACCAGCAAACTGTGAAGCTATAGCTATTTACTATATGTGGCTATATACTGCAAATGCAAGTGTATTTTCATAGGTAAATGCTTCATCAAGATGTTATTGCAGATTCCTCTTGTTGGTACCAGATTCCTCTTGTTGGTACTACCTGTATGATAGTTTTTTATTGTAAGACTGTTTTCAATACACAGACCCTTCTCCACTTGGCAAAGTACTGTGAGGTTCTACCTCTGGAAAGCTATCAATGTTAAATGGCAGCATGTAGCAAAGTAGGAATTTCCTAAATTGGGCACAATTAACATGAAAATGCCCCACCTCTAGCTATCTTTGAGGCTGGATACTTGTGGAAGATTTAGGTGTTTAGTAAGATGAACAGGAAGTTTATGACAAAACTTGATGAGGTAATTTCTGGGCAAAGGACACCTATTTGGGCTGCATGATGATGTGTGCATATGGCATCACCCCAGGACTTTGTGTTTTCAGAGTTGGAGTAGTGTAGCAGTTGGAGGCTAACACAAATGTGTAAGAACAGTTTCTCTTTCTCACATTAACCCATAGCTCATAGAATACATTAAGAAAAGAAGAAATTCCTGGTATTGATCTATTTATATAGACATATATTTTACTGCTGAGCTGGGAAAGAGCTGTACCATCCCTGAATTCCAGTTAAAAAAGTAACTGTTACATTCACTGGTTTTTAGCTTACAAGGAGCATAAGATTACATATTTCCTAGTGTGAAAACATGGTTGCTGTAGTATATAACCATTTTGGAATTCTAGAATCTTTTGGAATTCTAGAAGTGTACTGGACTAGGCTTCATCTAGTCTTAGCTTTGAACTTTCCTCCCTTTGTCTCAAGTATACACACATACTATCCTCCTTTCTCAACATAATTTCCAAACATCCCTCCACCTTTCAGGCTGTTAACATTTTGAAGGCAATAGGACATGAAGAACATGAATCAGGTTAGTAGAATAATGCTAGACTGTCTCCTTTCCTGAACATCCTGCATGAAATAGCTTTGAGAACAAACTGTTCTATTTTTCCAATCAGAGCATTGCTAATATTTTTGGCTGGCTCACCGAACTATGTTTTACAGGACCTTAAAAAAATCCTATTGTACCTGCTATGTGTCTGCCTCTCTATCTGCTACATAAAAGCTATAGACTTCAGAGCAGAACTTTCTGCTGTTCTTTTCTGCTCAAAGCAATCAGTGTCTGCATGTCTCCAAAAGTGCCATTCATTATGTATGAACAGCACTTGCATATATACTGGAAATATTCCATACTTATGATGGGATTTCAACAGGTTCAGAGAAGAGATTTTTCATGTTTTCTTTTTGTAATTTGGTTAGCTTTAAACACAGAGGAATTGACAGCCTAACCTCTGATTGTAAAAATTTAGTAAAGTTTGGAAGACTTAAGCAGGTTGTACTCTTCCCTTTTTTTTCTGTGTGTGACTATGAGATGAGTAGAAATAATTCTAATTTTTTTTTCTCCTCTCGTGTTCTGCTGTCAAAATACAGATAGAATTAAGTACATAAGAAGAAACATGTTTTGATTGTAGAATTGTCAATGTGGTTTAAATAATTTGGGCAGATAATTTCTTACTATGTCGATGCTTATGGCTCGGCAGTGGCTTGACCATGGCTGGTTGGTTGCCACAGATATTCTATCCCTTCCTTCCTCAGCTGGGCAGGGGAGAGAAAATAAAATAAAAGTGTCTTGGGTCAAGATAAGGACAGAAGGAGATAATTCACCAAAACTGACTCTATTAAGATAAATTAATTTAATTTATAGCCAATCCAATCAGAGTACAGTTGCTGGGAGTCAAACAGCGGAGTTGGTAGTCTTCTATCACAAGTTACTAGATGAGGCTTCTAACAAAGAAGTCAATGCTAACTCATTCTGAAAGTTGCAGTTAATAGGGAGAACATTTATTTTAATATTTCAATGAAAATCTCAATCCCTTTTTTAAGCCTTGAAGCAGAAATTAAGTTTCATCACTATTGTTAATTAATCCACTGGTGGTCAGAGCAGAATCCCATGGAATTGACTGTATATCTCTAAGGTTTATGATGTTTTGTGCCACTAGAATGGGAAGATATAGACAAGAAGCATGTCCTCCAGCTAAAGACATAATGAGTCCTTCAGACTACTATCCCTAATTCATCCACTGAAAATCATTTCATTGTTATCACTTGACATATTTCTGAGAAAAATATGCTTCTCATGAATTTTACATGGACTTCCATTGTGTATGGGATTGCTGCTTCTACTTTTGGAAATTTTGAGACAGAAAGATGAATATGGCATGGATCATTCAAAACCACCAACACTGATGTTTTTCTTGTATTTGACAGGAAGGAGAATTACAGTTGAATGGCATGTCAAACTTAGGTAATTTTGGTACAATTTTTATATGGTGGAAGTGATAATTATTGGCGCTATTACTGTTATTTTGTTATATTAAAATGAAGAGAAAAACACATTAGCTGGATGTTTTGACATAATATCCCAGATTTGATGACTATTTTTAAGTAAAAGGAGAAGAGTCACTTCAGTAAACAATACTGGGAATTGAGGCCCTTGTTCAAATAACTTAAAAAGATGTTCTTGACCTAAGACAGGTATTCAATGGACTTAGATAAATCTTAGTGTTTGTGTGCTTGTGAAATCTGAGCCTTACAAAGGGTTTGAGACAGTAAAAGTACTCATGTATTACAGTAAATGGAAGGAAATGAGATAACCTTTTGTCAGAGCTTAGTGCAGGTAGGGAAAAAAGGGCAACATCAGCCAGATAATTTTTCTTTTTTTATTGACTACTGTTATCTATGATACTAGCAAGAAGGACAAATTGCCAAATGTTAAAAATCTGTTACTGTCAGTTAAATCAAAATAATTTCCAAACAGCTACCATTTACAGAAACAACCTGTTCTATGTAAACGAAAATATTTCTTTTTAATATTAAAGAAATAAACTAAGATATGAAATGACACATTAGCTTTGGCATTCTGAAGACACTTAAAAGCCTAAGGCAGTTTATGTTTAATTGGCTCTCCAAGGTAGAAAACAATTCTATATAGACAGATCCCTTAGACTCTTATCCTTCATCCCTACCTTGGACTTTTCTATCTGAAGGAGAGCTAAAGGAGAAGTACAGTCTAGTTGGGATATTGGATAGGTCATTTTTCCACCAAGTAAATAATTCCTGGGTATCTTGAGAATTTGCTATTAAAATCAATAGTTTATTCTTTCTTCTGTACTCTGTCCTATTTGAAGCAAATAACACTAATTCAGTAAATGATCCTCAGAAAAACAGTTGCTGAGATTAGTGCAAAGTTGAGCAGCTTCAAAGAAGTTTTGCCCTCATAAAATGATCAGTTTGACTTAGTTTACTTTCAGTCTGATTACAAACAGTCACCATGGGAAGCTTCTGGACTGTGTGCAATGAGAGGCATGAGGGTGCCTGCATGCTGTCTTCCAAGTACCTTTCTCTGGTTCTGCTTACAGAAGCTTTGGGCTGTAAAACAAAATCCCATTTTTCTGCCTGTAATAACACAATTCAAATGTCTCTCCTCTTCAACAATTTCACATGTTCTGGATAAATAGGAGCTCCTTAAGAAGTGAATGTTGCAATGTACAATTAGATTAGCTAAGTACTACCAAAGGAAAGGATCCCAAAGGAACTTCTTATCAAGACCTATAATCACTATAGGTATAAAGGAGGTCGTTTCCAGCACTCTCTTCACACTGTCATGCACATATAAACCCATAAACATGAGAAGATAGAATAATGCTAACAAAGGAAATCAGCATGTATAACTAAATTTTGAGACACATTAGGAAGATACAATACCCAGTACCAAGTTATAGTTTAATTTCAAGAATGGAACTCTGGCTGTCATGAAGCACTACAGTACCTTTGAACTCAGTCAAAAAAGAGCATTTGGTTAGTCTTGTATTCACTTCCTCATAGCTCTGTAGAAATGCAATTCTTGTGGATTAGACAATTTTTAGGGTGGAAGGGAAAATGAAGATAGATACCCATAGTAGGTTGGGTGGAGAACATGTTTGTGACTGTTAGAGATACAGTCATTAATCTTATATTAAAACAACAATAACATCAACAAGATAATAACTGTCGAGGAAGCACTGCCATTTTGTCTTGGTGAATTATTTCACTTCCATGTGAGAGAACAAAACTCCTTCAGGGCAGAAAAGAAATGTAATATAAAATGCAATTTTGCCTTCTTAGAGTAAAAGGGGTATCTATGCAGAAGCATGAATATTGTCATATTCAGGGGGTCATGATAAAAGTATATGTATTTATTCTGCTTATGCTTCTTAATTCAAGTATTTATTAGTTCTGACATCCTCGTACACTGATTAGTCTACTCCTCCCACAGTTATTCTACAGCAGTTCAATTTTCCACCAAGATTCTTTTTAGGCTCAGTGTTGGCTTCACATGCTACTGTAATTATTGTCTTTTTTTAAAATTCAATTTACATGCCTTTTACAGTTTTCTCCAGGCTGTAAATACTTCCTACAAAAAACGTTCTTACTAAAGTGAATGGAATTGCACACAGAGTAAAATAGACTGAACTCAACATTCAGAAAACCTATTGAGGTATATATTTAACTGTCTTGCATATTAACCTTAGGATTGCAGCTATCTTGTGACTATGAAGTCACTGTTTATATGCAGTTAGCAGATGAGAAGGGAACAACTTCTAATCTGAACTTTTGGTCTATTTTTATTATACACACTAGGAGTGAGGGTTTAGAGGATTTTAATTACTGTTTTACTCCTTCATAATCCCCTTAACCTCCCTTTTCTTACTTCCAAAAAAAGAAAAAAAAAAAATAGGGCAATCTTATCCCACCAGAGATTTGTACTGACTCATTAATTAAATTTTGCTTCCTTATCCTCTGTTTCTTAATAGAGGATACAAATATCGTTCTCTATTTTCAATAACCAATGTATTTTACTCATATCTGATTTTATGGCTTAGACTGGGAGATGTTGTGTCATTAGAGCATCCTGGAGTGTCTCCCCTCTCTCGTGAAGGAAATAAACATCCAAACAGAGACATAATACAGAGGAGATCTCACACAAAAGAATAGACCAATATTGCTAACAAAATGTATTCTATTAATCAGAAAATATCACTGACTGTACATCAGTTCACAGCTATAAATTCCCCTCAGGAAAGTGGTCTAAACAATATTTTATATTTTTAAAGGGATTTGTGATACATACATAATTAATTTTTTAAAACAGACAATAAAATAGATTGCTTATCAGGATGTTAATGATGTCTTTTAACTGTTGTTTGTTTGTTTACTTGTTTGCTTTTTTGGTGTTTTCCTGGAATTGGATTGGAAAAAGCATATTCAAATTGTATTTCCTAAAAACAAAAGGAGCAGATAATGCTGCTAAATTGTATTAGGTTGTAGTTGCTGAAGAAGATGATTCTTAGTTTTGGAAAGGTAGGCTTCATATAAGGAGAACAGAATGTGATTTTTTTAGCTGTATTGGTGGTCTCTGCTTAACAATGTTTGAAATCAATAATATTGACTTAATAAGCACATGACTCATACTTCAGCAAAAAGCATACAGTCAATAGACACTGAACTAACGTAAAGATTTTAAAAAATATTCTAAATACATGCTCTGAAAATAATTTTCATACATTCATGTTAGTTTCTTGATTTTTTTGTGATAATCCTAGTTCTACAGTTGGTATTTTTCTGCTTCTGTCACTGTGCTGCATAATAGTAAAGCAAGGGTTTTCTTTCAGCTCTCAGGAGATGTCTTTTTGATACCACATCTGTTTGTAGATTCTGATACTAGTGTTCTTTATCTTTTAAAGGACAGAAATAAAAAAAACCACTCTTTCATATTCTAAAATCTCTTTATTTTTCCTTGTGTGCAATTTACATTAAAAGTGATAAAATGTCTTTGCTTGTTTGACTGTTTTTAATCTTTCATTTTTGTAATTATACACTTGCCCGGGAGAAGAATCTTGAACAGAACATTTTATGATCTTCTCTTAGACACTTCTCTGCTCAGCAGCTCTTATCCTTAACACAACTTTATGCATCCAATGCCAGTGTTTACCTCACAGTGCAAAGACCAACATTTATTCTACTCTTTCTTTATGAGAATAGAACAGTTCTTAGTTGAAAGAAAACCTCATTTCCAGAGCTGCATAGGGAAGCTTCTACAACAGCTGTCTGCACTGTATTTGTACTGTGGGTATGTAGGGGATTTTGAACAAATATAGTAATTAGGAACATAATGGCATATTTTGATTCCCTTAATAAATAAGACCAACATGAATTTTTCCAGTGGTGACACTAATGATCATTAATGGCCAAGCCTCTAATCTTTACAGTATGAATTCTTAGCTGAAAAGCCAAAGTCTTGAACACAAGACATACTATTATTGAAGCAGAAAATAAATGCCAAGTCACTGGCATTAATCCCATTGGCTTAAAATAATCCACAAAAACATAAACCACAAATAACAGAAAATACTCAAAAACTGTAGTTTTCGTTGGTTTCCATGCAAAAGTAATAAATTTTTGTTATTAATATTGTTGCTGTTCTTACTTCATTGCTGATTTCAGTAAATCATTTTTATCTCAAGCCATGATATTCACCATTTGTGCCTCCAATTCTCAACTCCATCCTGCCTTAGTAGGAAGGGAGAGGAAAAGGGGGAGGGAGAGAAGGGCATTTGGCTTTGGACAGCCTTTGTGTGGGCCCTGGATTAGGGAGTACCGTTCCTGAACCACGACATTGCTGCCTCATGTGGGGCTCCAACCCACAAACCTGGGATTAAGAGTTTTGTCATCTACTGACTGAGCAAACAAAAAGCATGGGATGGTAGAGAAAAACCTCTGGGTCCTAGCCAAATCTAGAACAGATATATGGAATCAACAGTCATAATTCAGACTTAAATGAAAGACTGTGTGTTCTGAGTTCTATGCTCTACTGCCATAATCTGTTTTTTTGTCCAAACCAACATAACCTATACATGAACTCTTTTCACTTGCACCTTCAGATCACTATCAGTTTTGTAATTCTACTATTGCATTTATGTGTCATTAAAAGAATATTTTTTCTTTCAAAGAAAAAATAAAATAAAAATATATTAATGGTAATATCCATAAATACCCTTCTCCACTTAAAGCATGAGGATGTTGATGATGGAATGCTCTTTATTGTTCTTTATTAATCACATAGAATACTTCTACTTGCATTTAGGACTTTCATAGTATCACAGAATCAAAGAATGGCCTGTGTTGGAAGGAGCCTTAAAGATGATCATCTTCCAATCCCACTGTTGTGGGCAGGATAAAGAAATTTACAGCTCACAAGCCTTTATTTTTTCATCTGTATGCCTACTAAACATTCAGTAAACTGTCTGCAAAAGTCCTATTAATTTGTTGAGTATGTATGAATTTTAAAGGTCAAGGTAAGAACTGTATTCAATGTAATAACATGGGTTTTTTTTTTTGGAATGTAACTGTAGTTAGCTATGTTATCTGTCTGTGGAATTAGAGGACATGTTGAAAAAATTATAATATGATACTCAATTAATTAAGTAATTTCTACCTTAAAAAATTACTTTTAGCTGGTCTATGATGAGTACTTGCTTATTCTGGCCAACTTCCAAAATAAGAAATTCTTACATTACTTTTCAATGTTCAAATAGTAATCACTACATAATTCAGCGTAATATATTTCACAATTATTACCACAGAGCCAATATTCTCTTCATGTTATTTTCTATAATTTGAAATCTGGGGTTCACTCTTATTTCCTTTTCTTTTATATTCAAACTAATAGTTGTAAGAATGTTCCCCTATGAATTCCTCTAAACATCTCCAAATGTGAAAAAAATTAATATACTATATGCAGTTGATCAGTGGTAATCTATAAAGTAGAAGTTTTATGTACTGTTTACTCTAATTTTCTTATAGTTAACTTGAAAATGCCTTGTGTTCGCTGCAGCCTAAAACTATTTTGACCCATGACCCAACTTCTTTGACTTCTTTGAGGACTTTGACCCATGTACGTGGGAAGCAAATGGTGTTAATCATTTAAGTCAAGTATCTTAAGTCCTTACCCCATACTTTGACAGCAACTGCCATCCCTTGGAAACATACTTTCTGCCTAGTATAAATACTACTAGTGTATGGCAATATAATAGGAATAAATTTCCTTCAATTATTTCCAAGTGAGGGGTAAGTGGACAGGAGATTTGGTAATAGCTTAAACTGTGTTATCTATCAGAACTACTTATTTCACCTGGGACTATCTTCAAGGAGCCTGTGCAGAGGCAGTGCAAATGGCATAACATACTCTGTCATTTAGTAGATGGATCATTTGTATAGTTGGGGATGTGTTCACATGGCACACGCAATTTGCCTAAATTATCAGCACACATGGTAAGAAAGAGGCAGTAGCACAGAAGGTTAACTTCTGTCATAACCTGTCTTAGAACACAGCTGTGTTGATGAACAACCTGTGAACTTGGTTTCCATGGACCTAGTGCTGATGGGAAATTAATCTGGGTTCTGGCTTCTCACACTAAATTTTATGATTATTTAATACAGTTGCAGTTTGGGAGTGGACTAAACCAGCAGTTCTACTGTCCACTTTCAGCCTATACTTGCCCATCCAGAAAGCCATTCAATCATTCATTGTTTACCTCCAAGTACATTAGGTATTCATTCAATATTGCTTTTTGGCTTTGAATTAGTAGCTAGCCTTGGCTCAAAAATGCACTCTGATATCTTACTCAGTTTTGCAAGGAGGAACAGAACAGACAATTATTGTAATACAGGAATTATGTGCTATTCACAACTAAAATATGGTTAATGCATTTGGTCTTTGAAAACCTCACAGATATATGTATCAGACCTTTAGAAGTCATCTCCTACTCAGGCATGGCTTCTTTCTCTTCCTTTGCCCCTCAAAAAATGCAGTGGCAATTTCATTTTCCCACACTGAATATACCACAAAATAAATAGGGCATATTATAAAGTTTCATCTTGAAATTTATGGCTAGGAATTTAATAATCGAATTAATAATAGTAATCTCTTGGAAAACAGTTTCTTAATACTACATGGCAATGACATCCTGGCCCATATCAGCAACATTGTGGCCAGCATAATAGCAAAGGGAGCAAAGGGTAGTCCCTGTACTCTGAGGCTCACCTCAAATACAGAGTCTCACCTCAAGTTCTGTGTCCTCCCTCAATAGAGGACAGACACTGAGGGGCTGGAGGGCACCCAGAGAAGGTGAAGAGTCTGGAGCACAAGCCCTGTGAGTGGCTGAGGGGGCTGAGGTTGTTTAATCTGGAGAAAGGACTAGTCAATGTGGCACTTAGGGACACAGTTTAGTGGTGAACACTGGTGCTGGATTAATGGGTGGACTTGATGATGTTAGAGGTCTTTTGAAACTAAACAATCCTGGCACCAGACTCCATGTTTCACTGAAACATGAAAAACCATGAAAATGCTAGCCACAGGAATTAAAGACATTTGATACCAAGACTGGATAACAGGTGATTCTAAGGACTTGACCTGTTGGTAAAACACTTTCAGGAAAAAGCAGTAGCTTTCATAGGTGTACATGGAAATCACAGACACTCTGATAGTAAAATGACTTGAGTAAAAATGCAAATGAATGTCAGCCTACTGCTGCTACACACAGCTTTGTTCTTTTTTGTTTCTTTGCGTGGGCGTCTGGAGAAATATTCTTTCCGTAATTTGTGAAATATTTTTTTTCCTTTCAAATTTTAAAATAATATCCTCTTACAAGAGCTGAGAGCTGAGAACTACTTTTGTGCTATTATTAAGATGATTATGTTACATTCTCATCCCATGGGGAGGAAATATTTATTTTTATTGTGGTAGTATAAAAAGTCTTGCAATGGGAATCTCAGTCTTATTTAACATGAGCATTATTATTAATACATTATTGAAGTGTTTATCATTAAAAAATACCCATTTTGGTAGAAAGGCTAGACTGCCGGATATCTGCATCATGACAGCCCTTCTCTTTTCTTGCTAAACCATAAAGAAGAGTTACAGAGTTCAGTTCAGAGTTTTACTTTTCCATTATATGGAATAGAACAATCTGAACTGTACGCCTGGAAAATAAATAAAATTGATATGAACTATAGAAACCATGGAATATCACAGAAGTTGGTATTATGTGGTAGCACACAGTATGTATGAGGACATAAGGTTTTACTAGGATAGGTTGCATCAAGCAAATTACTTTTCCCTGGATGACCACAGTGAAAATGGGAGGAGTTTTAGAAGAACATGAAGTGCAAGACGTTGCTCATCATTACTAGAGTTACTGGGGCTTTTAGGACTTAATAAAAAGACACATCAATAACACATTTTCATATGCCTGAAATAATGGCTGAAATTAAAAAATGAACTTTGCCATGTGAACAGAGAAGCATGCACTTCCAAACCATACTCTGTGAAATATGGCATTATTTGTATTTACATTTCCAAAACAACAGACATAAAAAACAGAACTTGCAGGTCACAGCCTAAATCCCTTCAGTGTGACAAGATGTATTGCAAATGTGCTTATGAACAAGTCAAAACCCAGTATTGCTCAGCAAGTCTATTTTCCAATAATTTGATTCTATGAATGAGATATTGAGCAAATTCTCATTTTGGGACACTTACATGATTCCCAAAGATTTCATAGGGAAGTAAGTCACGCATGTCAAATGAAGAACACACCTTAGGAAGAGGCTCTGGATGACTGTGAACTGATTTTAGCTACTTTAGGAAGAAGGATAAAAAAAAATAATCTGAGTCCTGATTCAACTCTACTTTTCGCTTCAGTAAAGTGGAAGTAAATTAGTGGCTACAAGTGAGGTAGAAAAGAGGAGAATAAGGCTTAGAAATTTCTATTAAATATTAAACAGATACAAAGATTGGTACTCTGTCCATGATTTTGCACAATAGGATATGAATAATTAATTATTCATTATGTAACTCATACAATAATTATGGAAGCAAAAATGTTACTTAAAAAGCAGTCTCCAAAGCCATCTAGTTCTAATGTTTTCAGGGAGTTCAGGTGCACTCTGTTTTGTTTTCAGTGCAGCTGTACTGAGGCCGTCTCTGGAAATCCAGCATGGGGACTGTAAAGTATCTGCATGGTTATTCTAGAATCAGTGAAGGATGCTACTTGAATATGGCAATGTAGAGGTATATTTACATGCTCAGATCTATTCAGTGGATGTACAAAGAAGTAATTAGTCAACACATTTTATTTACAGTGTATGAGTGTTAGTGTGGTTTTTGCTATGAGGAGTAAGAACTATTTGCTGTTCTGGTGTTTTTGTTTGTTTGGTTTTTTGTTTTAATACCTATGCATCAAAAATGACCATTTAAAGCATCAATTTCCCAAACTTCAGTTGAGCTCATGTGGCAAGATGGACCTTATAGTATTGTTTTGCAGACATTACTGAAGTGAAATACATACTTTACTCTTTTTTTTTTTTTTTTTTTTTTTTTTTTTTGGTGTGTGTGTGTGTGTGTGTGTGTGTGTGTGTGTGGCATATTGTTTTCTTACTTGGCAATACATTCCTAGTCGACCTCAACTCTGCATCCTAAGTTACACAGCAATTTCTGTGTTGTAATACTTCAATTTCAAGTTACAAGTATGACAGTATGTTGCGCAAAACCTGTAATCTTTCAGGAGGCCTACTTTTCTACAGAATAACCAGAAAACCAAAATTCAGAGAGAGCTCTGAAACAAATTAATGTACAAACACACAAATGCATTTCAGAAGAAGAAATGTTCCAGTAAACGAAACAGAATTATCTTCTTGCTGTAGAACACTGTCATTTAGAGTACTTTGTTTCATGTAATTTGTCTACTCAAGTATTTTAATGAAGATTTACCTTCCAGTTTTAGATGGTTATGATACAGATCAAGGTTTATTTTTTCTGTTCCCCAGAACAATTTCCAACTGGAACATATGACTAGGCAGAGCAGATTGATTATGTCAGGAAACACAGTAATAGGATCTGCAAGATATCATGGAAGAATTAACAAATCAAATGACAGTAAATTACAATTATAAGAAAAACTTTGTTAATAAGGAAGCAAGAGCTTTTAGCTCTTACAGTAATACCTTAAATGAGCTGCAAAAAAATACACAAGAGAGAAAAATCCCAGATCTCATAGCTCTGAATTTATTGACAATTAGTCATCACTGACTCTTCAGTGAGGCAAAACTCAATTGGAATAATAAAACTGCACTATCCAGGTTAGTTATTTAGAGTGGGGAAAAAACCCACACTGGTAAATACTAGTGGTGTGAGAGCACTGGAATTGCTACAAACCCTACAGTTTATTTTCTGGTCTACTTTACACTTATTGCATGAGCCTCCCATTGACTTCTATAGTTCTGGACTCCAGCTCTTTGACATTTCTCTATTTCTCTACAATGTGGACTCTAGCCTAGGATACTCCTTTGTGAGCTGTTCAGTTGAATGCATATAAAAAATGTGACTGTGTGCACAATATTTAGAAAGGATCCTACGTTTGAGATACAGGGCAGAGTCTGTGAAACACAGAGTCATTACATCATAGATGGTTTGAGTTGGAAGGAACATTAAAGGACACATAGCTCCAACTCTCCTGCAGTGGACAGGGAACCTTCCACTAAACCAGATTGCTCAGAGCTCCATCCAAACTGGTCTTGAACCCCTGCAGAGATTGAGCATCCACAACATCCCTGGGCTGTCATCCTAGACTTTTTTCTTAACATCCAATCTAACCTCTTGTAATTTGAGCCCTCTGCTTGGTTCCCTCCAGATCTTTTGCCACCAGGGGAAGGGGACCCCCAAGCGGTCACTGCGCCTGACCCCAGTGCCCTGGAGCCTTCCACTGCTGAGTCCCTGCAAACGTGAAACGGGGAACCGAGCAACCCTCAACCCAACAGTTGTTGGAGTTCTTGTCAGAGGGCACGCCGCCGTTTCCCAGGGCCTGGCGTCCACGAATACATCGCGCACCACGATGGCGCATCCCGATGGCGCATCCCGATCCCGATCCCCGTGCCCCGTCCCGCCGCGGTCCGCGCGCCCCTGCGGCACGGGCTGACGTCAGCAGGGCGGGGCGGGGCGGGCGCTCCGCAGCACGGCGGGCGCGGGCCGGCCGGGCACCGAGCGGGAGCGCAGCGCCGGCCCGGCCAGGGTCTGCCCGGCGGAGCCATGGAGGAGTTCCTGCAGCGCGCCCAGTCCCGGCTGGTGAGTCACGGCGGGGGCAGCGGGACTTTGCCCGACTCGGCGGTGCCTGCGGCCGTCGGGGTCGCCCCCCAGCCCCGGCTCTCCGGAACTTCCCTGCGCTCTGCCGGGCGGGCTGAGGATGGGCTGGTACCTGCGCAGGGCTGGGACTGCCGAGTGCTCGGGGGGTGCGCGATCTTCGCTGCCCTCCGGTTACTGCTGAATAATGCTGTGCTTGAGGAGCCCCGAGCCCCGTCGGGCCGGCTCTGGGGGTGTCGGCATGCCGTTTGCGGGTCGTTTGCGCCTTCCCTGCGACTTCACGATGCATCAAGTTGCATCGTTGAAAGGAGGGGAATAATATGCGAAGTCGCTGAAGAAGTATTACTTTTGCGGTCTAAATGGCTCTAGCAGTAAGGGATAAGTTTGGGTAAGCAAGGGATTAAATAACTGAGCAGTGTGCAAAGATTACCAAGGTTCAGCATCACAGTTGTGTCTCAGTTGCCATAGGTCTTTAATACTGTGTTTGGAATCGCAGAGGGTTATAGACCCTGTTCTCAACAGGCTTCGTGGTAGGGCTGTGCTGAAACTGCAGAGTACTTATTTTGTTTACAGTGACTGCTAATCTACCCCAGACAGTGTGTGCTCTTTTCCCCCTGTGTGCACTGCAAAAGTAGGATGCTTTTAAGACTCCGGTGTTCTTAGGCCAACTCATTTTCCATTTTGATTTTCTCTGCAAAACTCGGTTTTACTGACTTCTTACTTTTCACGCGTAGCCTGCATGCTCACTAGCTATCTCAGCTCTAAGAAATGTGTTTAGTTATAGCGACAGGGCTGGGTTTATCCCACGGCTGCTTGTTTTATCCTGTGTTTTGGGGTATTTGGTAGTTGTAGAGCCTTCCGAGTTTCAGACATCTCTTATGAATCACTGTAGAGGGAGCAATCATAAACCCAAGATGCTCTTTCTCTGACAGATGTGTTTCTGTATCTAAAAGAATTTGTTAAAGATGATTTGTTATACTATCCCGTTGTGGCATTGTTGGAAATCAGAGAATCAAGTAATTTTTTAGAAGAAATTAAACCCTTGAAATGAATGCCTTGGTGGCTTCCTTAATGTTTAACTGTGTTGGCAGATATTAAGGGTAAATAAGCATGAAGTGTATCATTGTGGTCACATGCCAACTAAGTTGTTTTTCAATGTATTTTTAGCGGCTTTTAAAATATTTCCCCTATGTTTTCGTATAAGCAGTTGTAACTTTGGAAGCCCTCTTAAAAAATACTGCACAGTGTAGTTACAAATACTTAATATATTTTTCACATTAGCATTTCACATATTGCAAAATTTGAGATGGAGATGGCAGTTTTGACAAACTTTCTGCTGGAGTACAGCATAAATAGTCGCACTTGATAGACATTAATTATGCAACGATAATGCTTCCCATTAGTAAATGGCAAGCAGTAAAAGCAATTTGTTTACCTATAAAAGCGAATATTGCACTAATCTTTCTGATTAGCTTTTGATGATCAGAAAGGAGCTGTCTAGAAAAGCAGAATCTGAAGAGGCCCATGGAGAATGGAGAATAGATGATATTATTTCTTTCATGTAGATTAAGCAGGGAGCACAGGAACTGAGCTCACCACAACAGCACAGCCCTTTATATTTATACCTTCTGTATCATGGGAGAAAAAGATATGTTTTGCAGGAGGCCTCCTCTAGAGGAGTGGTATTGTAGGAGGACAATGTCTTTCTGACTGATGTTTCTGTGTATGGGCATGTAAGCTGAGCATGGCTGGAGATGAACACTGGTGTCTTCAGTTCAGAACAGACCCGTAAATCTTACAGGTTGTCTTCAATTTGCCAGTTTACTCTGTACTGCAGTGACCTGAAAAGGGTAACCCAGAGAAATTCAAGATTTGCATCCTGCAACACGAAAAGCTGTTAATGTGTTTTTGTTTCGGCTTGGACAGGCCTTTTTTTGGGATTTGTTTTCAGCTGGTAGCCACAGGCTGAGCTGAGGCCAAACAGTGAGCAGTCTTTGTTTTGACAGTGATGCAAGGTGAAGCTGTGCAGGGGAATGGGTGAATGACTAAGGAGGAAGGAGCTGCTGTGTGTTGTGCTGCTGCAGCCTGGGATGTGGAAGATGCTAAAAGGCCTGCAGCTGTACCTGGTGATGCCAGTGTCACACTGCTGGTATTTCACACCACAGGTATTCCTGTTAGGTTAAACACATTACAGTGCTGACTACACGATTGTTACTCAGCATGAGTCAAGGAAAATTTTCTCCAGAAGGAGCAGTGGCTCCAGACCATGCAGGGGAACCTATTACAGGAAGTGCTTTGTCATTCATTTGGGTCTGGATCCAGCCTCAACATTAATCAAGGCTATTTATCAGCACGGAGCGAATTATAGCCTCGGACTGTGCTGCACAAAGGACACACTTGTTGTTTTTTTCCTAAGATTTTGTGTTGTGTACCTTCAATACCTTGTGTGTATTGATTGTTGGAGAGGAGAATTCTGTGTATTATCTATTAATAATACAGGCTCAACTAGACTATTCCTTCCTAAAGAACAATGGATTTTGCTTTCGTAGCTTGTCAACTGTAAAATGCCCTCAGTAATTTTCAGTATCAATCTTTGAAGTAGTTATGTGTAATCTATGTAAAACCAAGGAGGCAAAATTTTAGAAGGCAATACATGATATAAGAAATGACATTTTTGTAATGACATACCGAGATTTTTTTTCACATTTATGGCTCATTTCTGTAGGTTTTTCTCAAATTTTTTTTAAGTATAGTAGTAAAGTAAGAATAGGTGAGACTAGATGAGATCAAAGATCCTTCTAAACCATTCTAGCTTGTCTAGTTGGGGATTATAAACAGTAAAATACACAGGGTGATCAGGTGCTGAAAGCTTAGATCCAAATGTATAGCTGAGCTAACATGTTAGTCACAGCTAGAACTATCTTCCATACATTTGGCTACGTCATGTGCTTGGGGTTTTTTATCCTTTGGCTTCAACAAAATCCCTGAGACAGTGAATTTTACAGTTTTATCATGTGTTTTGTTCAACAGTGACAGTATCCCTCTTTGTTTGCTTTAAACTGCCTGACAATTTTGATATGTGTTCTATGATGCTTCTACCTGAGTGATTATTTTTATTTCACTTTCTCTCTTTAGTTAAGTATTACTATATCCTTCTTGTCTCCTTTCAGACTTTTCCAAGCTAAAGTTTTCTGTTGCCTCTTCATACATGAGCATAATTCTGTCAATCTGCTCATCCCTGTGCCCTTTCTCTGAACATTTTATTTAACCCTTTGAAAGCTGGGGAGCCTAGAACTGCCTATGACAGCATACAAAACTGACAGTAGTACAATGACCTCTCAGTTTTTTCCATTTTCTTAAGGGTTCTTGTTATCCTACTTACTCTGTTTTACTGTCAGAAGGCATTTTTCTGATACTTTCAGAGTATCATGTAAAGTGAATGCATGATGTTTTTTCTGCTTAATAATACTTTTTTTAAAGCTCATCTGACAGTGTACAGCAACTTAATACAGTTAAAAATGAAGATGGGTTGTTTTCTTACATTTTCCCTAGTCTGCACTTCTTGGCCCTCATTTCCATTTACTGTTTTATTCTCTAGTTCCTCAATCTAAGGAGTTCTTTCTGCTGTTCTTGTAACCAGCTATAGATTTTTATATATATAAATCTATATCTATCTATATATGTTTATATAGACTCTCCTAAATAATCGACTCTTGTCTGCAGCTTTTTTCACCTCATTATTTGCCTACTGTCCTACTGGAAGTGATATTATTTATTATTTTTTGATATGAAAAATAGCATGTCTCAGCACATATTCTTTTGGAGACCCCTTCATGGTTATTTTTTCTTCATTGAAAAAATGACCATTTTTTCCTGCCCATTTTTCCTTAACTTTTAATTCTGTAATATGTTATGAAAGGATCATGAAGGATCCCTTTTTTCTTTGTGATTTTATTTCTTTATTGGCCTATAAGAAATTGCTCAGTAATATTTTGGAAGATCCAAGTACAATACTTGCTTGTCTTTCTCTGTATGCTTATTGAGTTATTTAAGAATTTAACTTTAAACAATTTTGTACAAAAATGTCATACTTCACAAACACTTTTCTCCCACTATATTATGTTATTAATTTCTTCCAATTAGACTCTTTTAGTCAGCAAGCCATTCAGCTGGAGAAGAGTGACTGATCAGTCAGTACAAAATTTCGTGTAATTTATTTGAGATGGCAAATCAAAAGTTTAAGGTTTTAGTGGTATAATTTCAGAATTATCAGAGTGGTTATCAAGATGTTAAAGTCAATCAAATAGAGAACTGAACATCTGAAAGTACTTTGTCATTAGTTCTCTGATGTGGAATACTGTGTACTGAAGAAGCTTAAGGAATACCTAACTTAAGTTAGGTATTTTTCAAATAGTCTTATGTGCTTTAGACTGTTAGAGTGAAGTGGAATGACTGTGAGAAGCTAAATCAAGGGAATCTGTCAAGAAAGAAGCTGTAAGAATTAAAAAAAAATAAAAAATGCAGAATTGCATGTGAGAGATGCTGAAACAAGGACTGCCAGAGAGTGCTTTTTCCCTGGCTTTAGGGCTGTGCCTAATGGAGAACCTAATGCTTTGTATGCTGGCTTCAGGGAAGTCAGAGAACAGAATGATCCCCAGAAAGGCTTAATGTGCTGATAATTCTGAGATAACCACATACTACAGCAAAGTGCTTCAAACAAGTAATTGAAAGATGGTCCTCCTCCTGCAGAGAATAGCAAATTATCTGGGGAATCTTTCTAAATGCTATGTATCTTCAGCAGTTAACAGTATTTGGGAAAAGAACCCCAAACCCTCTAAAAATTGAAGTTATTTTAATCCCTTGCTAATACAAGAAAAGAAGAATGCTAGACCAATGTTCACCAGGGTAGCACAGTGGACAAATGTGGTATTATGACCCCAGACAGGGGTGCCCAAAGAAATACTGGACTGTGTGAGTGGATATTTTCCAAACTGAGGGCCAGACCCTTGACCAAGGAGATGCCCCTGAGAATAGTAAAAAAGGCTTTTAAGGCACTGCTTTCATAGATCTGAAAAATGAATGTTGTACTTGTTTCCGAGGCACAGAAGTTCAAAGAACAGTCAGTGATGATGGCATGACTTGAGTAGATTTATGTGACCGCAGTTTAAAAACAAGCTGAGTCACTTACATGCTTATTCATACTGCCTCTTATTTTCCTTTCTGGAGGGTTTTTATCAATGATATGCAGTGGTTACTTTGAAAATAATATTTGATTTAGTTGGAATAGTTTTGGCTTTACAGGAAGTGAGAGACACTGCAGAAGTGAAGCAGAAGTTATTTTCCCAGAAACTGCTGAACATCTCCGAGCTGAGGAGTAAAAAAGCTTTCAAACATTTAGACGAGGAATCAAGTCTTACCCTCTCATGTATCTTCTTTGCATTCATCCAGCAGCACACAAGGGACTTGACTCCACTTAGCAAGGCACTTACACTGTGTAAGAATTAAAGAGTATGAGTAATGATATTGACTCTGGTTGGAAAACTCAGATGTAGAAGTTGTATATACACCTAAAAAGGTTGCAGAATTGGAGTATTACGGCTGATTAACCTTTTATTACTTAAATCCATCAGAAGAAATCATGCAGCAGTAACTACTGAGTCAGTGCTTATTAGTAATAAGGAAAAAAAGTACAAATATTGCACCAATGTATTTCTGAGGTAAATTTTTAAACAATGCATGGTTCTGAGCAGTTACAGTAGTACTGGAGGGCTGTTTTTTGTCATTGTGATAGAGCTTCAGGTGGAATAATTCCTTCTTTTATGGGTACTACATAATCAAAAATATTTCTTAACTGAGAAAAGAATTCAAGGAATCGTAAGAAAATTAGTTAAAGAATTGACATACAAAGAAAAAAGAATGAACTAAACATGAAACGTGATTAAGTTGCACTGAGACATGAGAGCAGTCTGCATCTGTAAGGCTGCTAGAAGCAATACAAAGAAAAGAATCATTCATTCAGGTACGTAGATATAAATATGTAATTGCAAAACAGTCTGCAGTAGCTTAATAAAGGGAATATTTCCAGGAAATAAGGTCTATTAGCAAGGAAAACAGTTTCCCAGAGGAAGGAGAGAAGGTTTCTTTATATAAGTATACCAAAATAAAACCTGAATTGGATGAATATATGTAAAACTACTTTAAAAAGCAACATGTAATTGTAAGGAAAAGTATTACTGGGTAATTTAATAGCCTTTTACAGTTCCACTAAAGCCAGACAGACTACAAACGTGTGGCAGAAATTGAGAATTAAAAATGCTTTTCACCCATAGATTTTCATGGTTTGGGATGATAGAAATAGCATTAAAACAATAACCTACATACCTTGCTTTTCATCAGTCTCTGGTGCAGTGATAAGGGAAGCACACATATTGATCGTGATTAGGTCAAATTCTATCCTGCTTAACTTTTGGAATATTGAATCATTTCATATGTAGCTGACATACTTTATACTTTGTTCTACGCACAAATAAATTCCAATAAATTTCAGTGCAGTGTAGTAGGGTATTTATATGATTCTGTTGTGCTAGATTACATGGAAATACTGATTAAAAAATTGTTTCAGTTCCTATCTTAAGAGTCTGTTGGGCATACTGGAGGAAGCAGATAAATCCAGTGTAGTGGTATGGTGGTAATAGTTGGCTTTATGCTTTCCAACCTATTCGTTAGCATTTTAGCAAAGGGCAGTTTTGAGTAGGAGTTAGAAAAAGCCAGAAACTTGCTGAGGTTTGGAAACCTTATGTCTTTAAGCATAGAGGACACATCAGAGAAAAATGGAATCTGGCTACTCTTTGCATTCCTCTGCTATAGGTTTTCAGAAGATAAAACTTAATGTTTCATTATTGAATAGGAAACGATAGACGAAGCAGAGAAGGATTTGAAAAGGTTTCAAGATGTTGCTGAGGCATTTCTTGAATGTGTTGAAACAAGGAGGGTGGGAAGAGGGAGGTCTGTATGGGCAGAGTCAAAGCCATAGGCTAGGAGGGGAAGGCTTTCCACAGCAAGGTTGTGGAAGCTGCTAGGTTACTTCTGCTGAAACCAAATAATATTTATGTGATTAAACCATCAGGGATGATAGCCAGAGTATTAGATCTGAGGGTGGGCAGAAGGGTTAATGAGCTAAACAGGCCTGCAGGACTTTGCAGTAGGTTAGGAGTGTGTGTCTAAACTGAATGTGATATCAGGATTACAGACTGGGTTTATAGGTAGGATCGTTTCATGAGTCCCTCATGAGCATATATCTGTGACTTATGTTCCTCTGAGAGAGAGGCATAGTAAAACCTCAGCTTTAACCATACTCTGTTGGACTGTATGATTGTGATTGTGTTGGGAAGGTGTGGAGTAGGTGTGGGATTTTGCTTTGGGAAGGGCAGGACTGGAGCAGTCAGGACAGGATGGAATTCTGTTTGTCAGCCTGGAGTCCTGAGGGAGATCAGGTTTAGGATTTAAAATACTTTGTAACATTCCTGTTATATGCTTTTTCTTCAAAGAAGGGAGTCTGTTCCTAAAAACATTAGACAAGTCCTTAACTGCAGGTATGATAACACTTGTTCTAACAAGATCCAAATAGATCATGGAAGGACAGCAAGAAGATTAGAAGAATTCAGAAAGTGATGACGTCTGGAGGACGTCAGAGTTCTCCTTTCTTGTTTACTTGATCATTTGACAGTAACTGAATAATGTGTAATAGCCTAATAGACCTAATGCACTGGCCCAGTTCCATCTTGCACAGTCATAACCTGCTTCTGTACATTTCCTTCTAGCTGTAATTAATCTTAGGCTTCCTTAAAAACAAATTCTGTCTAGAGCACAGCTTGATTTTGCAGTGTATCTGTTTTGTACTACTTAGAAAATTTTGATCTTGCTGTATTTTGATAGCAGTAATTGTGTTTGTCTGTTTGTAATTGGCACAGTTTTGGTTTTTGATTTAGTCTTGTGTGTGGAAGTGGTGCTGCATGCAATCCCTGATACTAGCCAACCAAGTTAGCTGCTAAAACAGCCTTTGCCTGTGAGACACCATCGTGCTGTAGTGACCTTTTCCCTAATGGTTAATCTCATTAGGCTACACAGCATAAAAATGATTATTCTCAATAAATACTTCCTTGCACTTGTACAGTAGTGATTACAAAACCCAGATCAAAGAGGAGTTGGTAGGGAGGAAGAAAACTCTGCATTGTTTCTTCAGCTGCTATCATGCTCATATAACTCCTGGAAGTATGTGGAGACTTAGAATCTGGAGTGCTACAGAAGCAGGCATATTCTGCTTGTTGAACCTTGTGTGCTCTTCTGGAGTCAGTGAGATGGGTGGAAAGAGGAAAACTTCCCTTTGATGAGAAACAGAATTCCTCTGCTTGGAATATATTTGACTTTTTCTGAAGCAGTGATAAATGATGAACTTTTGAACACTTGCAGGGACAGTCCTAAATACAGACACTTGGCAAATAATCAGTTGACTTAAGTCAGCAGCCTTTCTTTGACTTAGGAAAGGTTTCAGCGTTCAGCCAAAGTCATTTTCAGGCCTGGCTGTGTTACAGTTGAGTGAGATGGAGTGATGGCTTAACCTGCTGGCAAAGTATGCTACTATGTTTGACAATGCCTGTATGCAGTCCACAGAAGTTTCATAGATGTTTACTTAGTTTCCTTACAGATAAATTTGTTTGAGACTTTATCCTTAGCAGTCACATTACTTAGAAGAACATGTGGCTTTTTGTGATGTACCTGAATATCGTGTCTGTAAGAGGGTGTTTAGGTCTATATGAAATCTTGTAAAGGTTAGTCGGCAGGGTTCCTGTGTATCTTTTTCTAATGTGTTTGAAGTAAATAGCATTATAAAGTTAAAAGACCAGATATTTATTCACTCCCCATTTCACTTCCGTTCTCTTTCCTCTTTTGGATTTGGTCCTGTTCTTTGATTTTTAAAATATTTTAAAATTTAACTAGCATAAAAATGGCAATTACCCATTCAATTGAAATAATTGTAGTGCAGAAAACAAACAAAATTTTCCCTTTTTGCAAAGATGGTCTTGACTGTTCTTTCTTTCTTTTGATTTGGTTGAAATAGGATGCATGGTAATTTTTTGACTAGCAAAAATACTTTAACTCAAAGTTTATCTGAATTGCAAACTTTTTTTTTTAATTAAAAATTAATTACTTATTCAGTCTGTGCGCGGTTTGTAGACTGAATGGTATCACTAAGGCATTCACAGTCTGGTGAAGAGATGTGGTAAAGAGATTATATACTTCTCTACCACACTAAAGGAAATCTCTGCATTTGTTTCATGATAGAATGGGACTGTAGAGGATGTTGATAGATAAACTGTGCAGTTGTTGCAAACAGCTTTAAAGTTTTACAGCTTGGCTACTTTTTTACCTGAGATTTGTTTTGTGTGTGAAACGAAGAAGTATGGGATGGTTTAGCATGATTCTTTGCTTTCTGCATATTCTAAAAGGCTAACTACATAAACTTATTTAAAGGTAGCTCCCTGCTACTGTGAGGGATGTCTTCCCTTCCTTGAAAATTTGATGTACACTAGAACTTCAGGAACTGATGGCCCTAGCACAAGAATGAAATGGTTTCATTAACTGAAGTGGTATAACTATGTGTTAAAGCCTTCATTCCATGGATAAGAGAGTGGTGTAGAATGGAATTCTAGTGTTTAATTTCCAGAGACACTGGCTCATATCCTATTTAAATCACATGTGAAAATGAATGAAATAATCTAATGTTAACCGTTTGTTAACTTCTTAGGGATCATTGCACAGTTTTTAACTGACACCTTTTGTGCAGTGGAAGAGGAATTTCTGAGGCTGGATCAGAGGTATTTTGCCTGATGTGTTTTGCAAAGTCTGTGCAATAGTTGTGGTATGGTATGGTATGGTATGGTATGGTATGGTATGGTATGGTATGGTATGGTATGGTATGGGCCTCAGTATCAAGGTGTTTAGCCAATCAAAAAAACAATCAAAATAGCCATCAACTTCCCACCCCTGCCCCATCTGATAATTGAACCAGTTATGATCTCATGTCTGAAAAGATCATCTATTTACATATTCTAAGTAAAACGAAAGTTGCAGTTGATAAAGAAAATGAACTGATATAAAGAAGTACTTTTGTTTAAATTTAGGTAAGTATGAAGACTATGAACTCTGCTTAACTAAAAATGCTGAGTTCTTGTTTACATTTATACTGGGTAAAACTGGAGAGGCCCCAGTATGCGAAAATGGAACACTGAATATAAAAATGCTCTCTTTTAATGCTGACAGCAATAAGCAGGTGAATTTACCTTCTTGCATCCTTTTCTCCTCAACTTTGTAGTTTAGAGAGAGGGTGAAGTAATGAGATATCTATTTATATTTTTATTTTATTTTTCCTTTCCCTTATTTTTTTCTCTCCGCTCATTCTTCTTTCCAACCAGTACAATACACAACAGGCAGAGCTATGATACTGCCAGGTCGCTTTTAAGAGTAGAGTACTGTACAGTGTGTGTGAAATTAGTAGATACTCTCAGTAATATTTCAATAGTTTCAGAACACTACAGTGTAAGTAATTTGTGGTTCTTCCTCAGTGCTGGTGATAGTGTAGTTTGTCTTTTCCTTTTGTGCCAACAAATGAGCTACAGGTTCATTCTTTCATAGATCTTATTTTTTAGGCTAAGTTGACCTCTTCGGATGTGATTGTTTCTGAACTATCACTTTCATTTCTACCATACAACCTGCTGTCCTTTGCTAAAAAACCAGATCATCCTACCTGCTGCTGAGTTTTGCTACACTGAAACATAATCAAAGATGCTGAACAAGATGTGATATGACATTCTATGTATTTCTAGATCTGATTGTTTGCACGTCTTCCATTGTTAATTGAGTGTTTAATTACTTACCTTTTGAAGTAGTTAGAATTTGTTTTAATCTTTGAATATTTCAAATTTTCAGACCCCAAATCAGTGCTACTTGATGATGATGTGGTAAAAGCAACCTAGATAGTTACCTTATTAAGTAGTGATTAGAATTTAGCTGCTTTTCTTTTCTTCTAACCAGATAATAATTACTGGTACTGAACTAACAGCAGCCTGTAGGAGCAGAATCTGCTCTCTGCTTCCATAAATTAGAACTGGCTATACATTTATATTTCATGTATTTGTTTGGGCCACAGTAAAATATCAGAAGATGCAGCTGGAGAAAGTAATCTGGTGTGTTCTGCCCAATTAAAAACTCAGAGGATGATTGAATTCCAGGCATTGTAAGGGGTAAACATTTTTCTCAGATGCATGAAAATCTCCATTACAGACCTATTCCATTGTGAGAACGTGGGACTCACTTTAAAGCATGGATTTTAATATTTCCAGGGTAACTACATAGGTTTTTTAGGAAGAGTCTATATAAGATAACCAAAGAAGATAAGACTGAGGAAGATGGAAGGGGGCTGCAAGCACTGGGTGTAGTTGTCCAGCCTGGCATCTCAGCTCTAGCAGTTTTCACTTTGTCCATGCTCTTAAACTGCACTTTAATGTAGGTCACTTGTGCACTCACATTCCCTGTCACATTCACTTGCACACACAGACTGAAACACAAACCCTTGGGACTCTTTCTAGAAATTGTTGAGATAGGCAAGAAAATTCCTGAGGTGAGGAGAGTACAGATCTTACTGAATAGGACTGGTGAAACTGGAATGTTTCGTACGTATTAGAAACACTGACTTCTTTGGTAAATTTGCTCCTCTAAAGAAGGAAAAAACTGGGCTTTCCTTATGCCCATATGGCATACTATAGCTTTTGACTTTCTGACAAATACTGTTGAAGAAATGACGCTCTGTTTTCACTTGATTTGAAGAAAAAAATTGAGTGTCCCAAGGGCAAGACTTTGAAGGAATATCTGAGGTCACTTGGTTTGCTCAGCTTGAGGGAAGAGAAGGCTGAGGCAAGACACAGGGTGGTGGCAGGGGAGCTGCTGATCTCTCCTTGTGAGTGGTGATAGATCATAGGAAAATGGAATTAAGTTGTGCCAGGGGATGTTCAGACTGGGCATTAGAAAGATTCTTTGCTTAAAGAGAGGATGATCAGTCACTAGAACAGGCTTCTCATGGAGGTGTTCATAGCATCAAAGCCTCTCAGAATTCAAGGAGAGTCTGGGTGATGCTTTTAGTCATCTAGTTTAGTGTTGGGTAGTCCTGCAAGAATGAGGGAGTTGAATTTGATGGTCCCATGAATATCTTCCAACTTGAGATATTCAAGAATTTTATGATTCTGTCAAATATGAAGAGCTTTTATTTTTTTCTTTGAAACAAAAAGAAGTATGATAAACAGGTTTTTTGCAAGCTCTTCTACAAAATCTATAATAGATCCGTTTTCTTTGTAGTCATAGTTTGATAAACTCTTGCATATATTTTCAAGCCTGAACCTTAATAAGTGTGTAATTAACAGATAGATTCAGAGTATCACGGATGAGTCTGGAGCATCCAGAGATTCTGGGGAAAGCACTTTAAATCAACTGGCTTGTCATTTTTTGACAGGAAGGACAGGATAACTCCATCCCTCAGAGATCCCAGCAGAATACATAGCTGCAGTAGGTGACTGGATGATGCTGAGACTATTATAGCTATAAAACCATTTATCTTCACATTAAAAAGATTTAGCCCTCATAATAGACTATTCACCTGTGACAGTGCAGAGAAGCTCAAAAGTGGCATGCTTCCTAATTCAGATTTACTTCTTTTCCTTTTTTGGGGAAGAGTTAATCTCCACAGCATTTCCTTTGAGAATTCCTTTGCTGAATGTTAAGAAAGTAACTAATTTTTCTGATGGATTGGTGTGTGATAGAGCATGTTGTCTGCATTGAGAGTTAGAAGCCTCTTCTATAATAAAAATAAACAGAAGTCTGTAGAAATAGATACAAGGGCAATGGAATTTTCTTGCACTTTCTGCATCTTTACTGAAGTACTTGGTACTTGGAAGCCCCATTCTCTGTTTGTTAACACTGAGTACTATTTTGAACAAGGGTATGGTGTGACACATTTAAGTTAAGAACCTTATTTAACGTGATTGCTGAGTAAGACAGAGTCTAGGCTGGGAACACACATTCAAGCCCCCCACTGCTCCCAGCCAAACAGAAAACAATCAACCAAAGAAACCTCCAACCAAAATAAAAAAAAATCCCGGAAAAATTCCTGCCTCCCCCAAAAAATACTTTGTAGCAACTAATAAACAGCAAAAAAGACAAAAGTGAAAGTAGAATGGTAATATTTATTGAATGAGTGAGTATCCTATTTTGTTTCTGATTCTGTCAAAAAGTCTAAATAAACTTGTACACTTAACTTGAATAATGGTAGCTTATTTTCGCTACTCTCACATTCTTTGTCTGCAATTTTTGGTTACTGTTGTTAGAGAGTGCCCCAACTTTGCATAATTGCAAGTGTTTCTTTATAATTGCAAGTGTTTAATTAATAGGAATCAACACACATGAAGTTTAAAATAGCTCAAACCCACTGAGCTGTAGTAGCCAGGTCTTTTCCCCTGTTAGCTCTTACAAAAACACCTGCATAAATTAGGTAGTTGTACTGGGGGGCCAGGGAGCAATGTAAATCAAGGGAATCAAGTGTCAGTTGAAAATAGGGTGTTTCTAGTCACAGAGGGATGGGTTTTCCCCTTTCTCTCATCTTTGGTGCTCATAGCTTCCCCTGCTGAATGATTTGTGGGAAGAAAAGTTTTTCTGTTTTTTCTGAAGAAGGCCATGCTGAGCCACAATGTTATTTCTGGTTTTGACAGGGTGGTCTGTCATGCAGCACCTAATCCTTCCCCCCCCCCCCCCCATTTTTTCCCCCCTTTCCCCCCCCTTCTTGTGTTTCAGAAGGTTTGTACAGAAACCCTGCTAGTTTAAATTTTGCATACTCGTCATTCTTTTAGTATCAGTTTCCCAAGTTGGATGAAGAAATTACTTAGACAAAGGTGGTATCTGTCTTCTGTGTCCTACTATTTGCGAGGTATTCCAAGATATCCAAAACTGATGGCAGTTTTTTTCTGAGGTGTTATATATTTATTAAAAATTCTTGTGTGTCTATGCTGAAGCATTAAAAACCAGCATTTTATGCTGAAAAGAGAATTCCCTTATGAGGAGCAGTTAAGTGGAAGTTTCATATAAATGTGTTACGAACTTCCCTTGTGTTGTGCACTTTAAAATGGCCTTTTGAGTTTCATCTAATTTTTAAGTACTACCATCACTTTGTATCACATTGACTTCACAGACTGATTGTCAGCAGAGTAAGAATTGCAGATTTTCTTGCTAATGTTATATTAAGCATATTGCACAGCTCACATGCTTCATAGTGCACCTTTCATAACAAAACAGGTAATTTAACTCATGCTTTTATCAAAACATCCATATATATTGATATTGGTGTGTCGTACAGGCTTGTTTTAGGGAAAAAATAAACAAAATTTAAACTTTTTATTTTGGTGCTAATTGTGACACTAACTGCTGTAAGTGTTAACATCCTGGTTCCCCTGTTAATGGGCTTCATTATAACGTATTTTTAAAGCTGGCTTTTAAATCACAGGAACGTAAAATTCATGTGGTTTCAGCGAGTGTGTATCTCCTCAGACAGGCATGCAGTCTATTTTTACAAGTAGACCTCATTCTCAATATTTGCTTCTCATATATTGCTGTGTGTAACAGATGACTCAAATCACAAACCCTCTGTGTAGTGGAGTATGTCAAATCTCTTTTAAGTCAGTATGTTTTTTTATGATTTGATATTCTGTTTTTTTTTTTTTTCAGGAGTGGCAGTATATATGTTGATGCTTATATATATATATATGAACTCTATCTACAGCTAGGGATTAAGTGTTCAAATATGACTGAATGTAATTATATTGCCATTATACCATATCCTCTTTGGCTGATGTTAAGAAAAATTATTATTCTACTTAGCTGGTGGAAGAAAGGAAAGAATTAAGCTTTGTTTATTTTTAACAGACTTTCCTAATTCCATTAATGCTGAACAGATATCCTTTCAACAGCAGTACAAGGCCAGTATGTGCTTCCAGTATAAGGGAGAGAAAGCTACATACAGTTATTATATAGAAAGCTATATACAGTTACTATTTGCTATTTTAGTGAAAAATACTTGCATTACACAAAATACTGTGTGATTGTCCTCTGATATGCTGAGATATTTACAATTGACTAAGCAGAAATAATAGACTAAATTGGGAGCTGTGACCTTACACTACAAAGCAGTGACATCATCACTGTGCAACCTTGTGCATCAGTATTTTGGCTTGTACGTGTCCTTTTTATGGACACAGGGGTTTTGGTTTTGTTTGTGGGTTTTTTGAGGGGCATTGTGAGTTTTTGGTGCGAGGTTTTTTTTTTTTTTTTCTTTGCATTGTTTTGTTTTGTTTGCTTGTTTATGGGGATTTTTTTGTTTGTTCTGTTTTATTTTATTTTATTTTATTTTGTTTGGGTTTTGGTGTGGTTTGTTTTGTTAGTTGGTTGAAGGTTTTTTTACACCCACTCCCAGAGACCTGAGACTAGGATGCTGTACCTTGGCTTTTTTTACATCCAGAATCAGAGTTGCAGCAAGTGCTGAGCTCTGTGGTTTAGAGGAAGTAAGGTAAGCCTGAGAAGAAGAAGGTGTTTGTTTGTTAACTTACATACCTCTCCTTACCTTAGGACTATTTATTCTTAACTACAGTAGGCATTGAAATCCAAGGAGATTTCTTTTTCTGACACTGTCCTCTCTGGTTGGAAACCAAGACCTTGACTGCTGAAGACTAGCAGGTCCCTCTGTGGGAGAGGTGCAGATATCATTGATTTTCTTAGATTAAAAATACATGATAGTGTCTTCAATACAAAACTAGGAGATATTAAAAGGTGAAAGTTGAAATATTAATGTAATTTACTTTGTTGTAACCATAATTAAAAAAAAAGTATTTCTGTCTTTTTGAATTAGCTAGGGCAGCAGATTTGCCAGGGATGATGAATTACCCGTTTTGGTGTTAAGTAAGAGGATTCAGCAAAATTAATTTGGGAGGATGTCTTAATCAGTCATTAATGTCTCTTCATATGTGAATTTGTCAATTTATATCTCCTGTTTCCCTCTACTTAATAAAATTTTAAATAATGTGTTGTGAAAACCTTAATGTAAATTAATGAAACTGAGCCAAAACTTAAATTTAGAAAACCTTCTAGTTGTGTTTGTAGCTCTTGTATTCTATTTGTGGCTACCAATTTTTATTAACTGAAATAAAGTGATACCCTTAAAAAAGTTTTATAGCTTTATAATACAGACAGTGCTTTAGTTTACTTTGTAATTACATTTTAAATTATTTTGTTTAATATTTTCCATTCTTCTAAAGCAGGAGTTGATATGCTTACCATAAAGATAATTTTTAATAATATATACTCTCTGATTCTATGGTTCAACTCTCTATAACATACGTTTTAGAAGATTCAGTTGAACTACTGTGATAGATAAAAGTTTGTGCAACCAATGTCCTATTTACTATTATTGCAATTTTCCTTTCACTCAAGGTGGGGATTTTTTGTAGTTAGTGACAACCTGTTTATAATCCTATATGAGGAAGATATGTTTATTGTATTGTGGCCCTTGACAGATCTTGGCTGTGCTGGAACATTACTTGATGACTGCAGAATTAACTTAATTTCTTTTTGTCCCCTCTTTACCACTTGTTCTAGTGCATTAAATTAAAAACATGGCTCAGTTAGACATATATTCTGTGACAGACAAAGAACCGTGAAATTGAGCTATGTTTCAGAGGGAAAATAATAATAATCTTCATAATAAATACTGTTTGCAGTATCATGATGCGCATGTCAGTTCAAGGTGTCATTGCCATCATGTAAGAGTAGTAAGACAGGAGTCTTACCCAGAATATGTAAGCTCAAGGTTCTTAATCTTTTTTGTAATCTTCCTAATGAGTACTCTGGTGCCTTGTGGGATTTTATCTACTGCACTGCTGAACTCTGAAGTAGCAGAAAGAATGGGAAATGCAAATTTGAGTATATGTCCTCCAATAGATCTTTCTCAACTTGCCTTGGGAATGAGGTAATCATGATTCTACCTCCTGATAACATTTTGTTTCAAAGTGATTGTTATTTCTTCCAGTTCTTTTACTAATTTTACATTGTCAATTGTGCTAGACAATTACAAGGATTAAATTCATTGTTTTTCTTGATGCACAAAATTTTCATAGAAAAACTTACAAGTTCCTGCTTAAATTTATCTTTCCCCCTGAAAAAATCATATATCCTCAGTAGTGTTTTAAAACTTTTTCCTGAAACCCAAACATTCAATTTCAGTTTCCTGCCTTTTCCTCATTGAATGTTAAAAGAGGGAGTTTTTCAGCCAATTAGGACTAGTGTTGTGTTACTTCAAAATAGGAATATTTATGGATTTTTAAAAAATTTTATTCAGGAATGTGTTTTACCTGCTGTATCTATTTAGAAGGAAAACTAACATCAGCACAGCAAAAACTAATGCTTTGGATTGCTATTGTATATTGCCTTTCAGCATACTTTAATTAAAGTGACATTTGTTTGTCCTATAATATCACCATTCCCTAATCGATGTACTGAGCAAGCACCATGGTGACAAGATAAGTTGCTTTGTTTTGTTCCATATGTCTGTGCTCCAAATTTTCCATAGTTTTAATTGGTTCCCTGCAGAATAACATTTACAAGCATATGGTATGGAAAATGCTGACTGCATTTGTTATCATATATTTTAGTATATTGGTGGCACTAGATCACTAAGCCTTTAAATGTGATTATGAGGTTATTTAATGCAGTCAACAGTGTGCTTAAAACACAGCAAAAATCTGCACTAAGCCAAATGGTATCAAGGAGATATGTTTAAGTGTCTTCTTAATGCTTCAGGTATAGATGGGGAAGCCTGATTCAGAAAAGATTTTGGGTAATGTTTGTGCTGAAACATACTTTGTCACCTGAGAGCAATTCTGAAAGCTTGCCATCGCAAGAGGAATGTCTGTAGGAGCTGCAGAGGCAAAATACCTGGTATGTCTAGGCTTATTGGCTTCTGAAGAGGTGAAATGGTATAAGCTGATGAAATAGAATGAAGGATCAGCTCCTATATCTCGTATGTCTGGCTTTGAAGACATCAGTAGCACATTTTTGCATGATTCTGCTCTGGAAAAAGAGGGGCAGTGGAAAGGGAAGGGTGAGTGACTGAGAAGACCCCTGTCATCTCAGCGCATATTAGGGGCTTAGTTCAATGGCACTGACATAGATTTTACCTTTTTGGTTATGCTGAAGGAGAGGTGTGTCATGGTGGAGAACATCTGAATTGAATTTTTTGCTAAGGCAAATAGATCAAGGTGATTTCAGACTGCTCCAAGAAGTGTTCTGTGGGTCATTGTATTAATAACCTCTTTGGATTTCATGAGCAGACTGGACACTTGGACATTGCCCAAATGATCAGAGGAAGAGGTTCACGCCATATGTGGGTATTTGTGATATATGTATTACATCCTTTGCATATGTTTTCAAGAGGTGACATACTGTCTCTGTCCCTAGCTGGTACCCAGATGAACTTACCGAATAAACTACTTAGAAATTTCTATTGCTGTAGTGTTATCTATGTAAAAAGGAGTATTATGCACTAAAGCAACATAATTTTCCTAGTGACTAGGTCTACACTAAAATCATATGCATGTTAAAAGTAATACAGGAATGTAATTATGCATTTTCTCCTTCTCATTTTCAATATGTCTATGGCTCTGTTGTTAGTATTATAGTGAGGACAATACAGAGATCTAAACAGTGTAGACATAACTAATTACTGTATGAGTAAAAAGTGCATTCTTATAATGAAGCATATGTTTCTATTATCATAACATCACAAATAAAAAAAAATAGATTGTTTTTTTAAAGTTAGGTTTTATTCTGAGCGCACTGTCATTTTACTGACAAGCGCAGTATTACAATTTTTATTCTGTGCTCAGCTTTTACATCAAATCAACCAAATATTTGTCTTTCTGAAGGACAACAGGAGTAAAACGTATTACAATTATAGAATTCCCTTGTGGAAAAAGAAGCTGCCAATGATAATAAAGTTTTTGTGGAATGGTGTATAGAACAGGCAGAGCAGAGCAATACTGGCTGCTACAGAGGACTAGATGTCTGATTTTTAATGTGGAATAAGAAAGAGCAAATGAAGTAATGCTGAAGTTAAAAACAGAAACAAAACAAAAGCCAAAACAAAAACTGCCGTCTTTTCGGCATCATTCTTATCAGATAATGGGTAAAAAAACCAAAGGCATTTTAGAATTCCAGTAAGATAAAAAACCTCTTGAACAAGAAAGGTGGAAGTGGAAGTGACTTTGGCCTGATCGTCTCTTCCAGCTATGATTTTCTTACTCACTAATGATGCTCTGCTGAGTTGTTGACTTACTTCAGGCTACAGTGTCATGTTCAGTTTGGTACCCATCACCTAAGGGTTATACTGACTTAAGAAATATGAAGCTTAACTCCAAAGGCTTCTGTAAAATACAATGTGCAAGTGCTGCCTGATTGGTAAATTTATTCTCAGCTGCAAAGTTGCTTCCTTCATTTTAAAGAAGCAGCTAAGCTTAAACAATCCAGGGTCAGATGTTAAGTCTGTGAGAGGCAGGTAAATTAACTGCATTGTTTGGGTTGCATTCCCTTGCCTTCACCAAAACAAACCCACATGTTTTTTGTCCAGTACATTTTCTCTTTGCTCTGTGTAATTTATTCAGGCTCTGCAGTGTATGACGTAGGGGTTTATTGCTACCAGTTTTCTCCTGAGACACCACAGAGCTGACACATGACGGGCACTCTGCTCCTCAGATAATGTACTCCTTACTTTTAAGTAATTTGTGTCTAACATCTCAAAGAACAGTTTGGCTGTATTAAGCCAAACAATTCCTAAGGGATATAAATGCAGTCAAGCCCTGTAAACTAGGTAGGCTTCCCAGTCTCATTTCTGCATATTAAATGGAAAGTGGGGAGGAAGTGGGAAGTTACATAGCTTGAAGGGGAAATTCAAAGATTTGCTGTGACTGACTTTAGGCAATAGAGATGGTCTGGAATAAATGTATAACTTGTTCTTGTGCAAAGCTGAATTCCCAGTTATTAGGTAAGAGCACTAATCCTGTGTAAGACACGTTAATTTGAACAAAAAATTCAGCATAAATGAAAGACTTTGACTTTGACTTTTATTTTCGTAACTTCTATCAGAGAGAATCATATTGACAGACTGTTGAAGTACGGCTAAGTCAAGCTTAAATAATCATTGTACTGGGAAAATTTTTGTTTTTCAGCCTTAGTAGACCATATTCTGTTTAGTCTTTTTAGGAGGAGTAATGTGATGCTGTTACTGAGCCTAAGACCATTAAAATAAGAATTTGCTTTATGATTTTATTTATCTTATATAATAAAAACCTAGGCTTCTCTAATTGTCTAAGAGAAAACATATTTAATGTCTTCCTGATTTAAAGCATTTTTTATCTCAGTATAGCAGCAAAGATGGGATCAAAACATACAGTGTCAAAATCACACTTCCAAAATGTGTGTGCATGTGGACACATTAATATGTTTTTTTTTATGTATGTACCCCATGTCTGATTCAGTTTGAAAGCCTCATACTGTTGGGTATTCCAAGTACATGCACTCCACAATCTTGTAGAAGTGGTGTCTCAAATGTTGATCCTGAAGGCAAAAATTTGTAGAAGCAGGAGAGTGTGAACATGTAAAGCTTATAAAGCATGCTGAAAAATCAATGACAAACGAATTGATGAAATCAATCTAATTTTAAAAGGAGCCAACAAGATTTTGATTGATGTTCTGTAGTGCTTCTTTTTAAAATTGAAATGGAATTTATGTGTTATTTGATTACTCTAGCTATTCTTTTTCAAGTGAAAATTTAATGTAGGAATCATTGTTCATTTCTGGATTTTTGCAATGTGAATGAAGAGAGAAGGTATTTCAAAAACAAGCAGAGCAGACTTGCCTACAGTTACAGGCTGTAAAATTAACTAAAAGTGAAAAAGGAATAAATGTTAGTAGTTCCTCAGAATTCTTTCTTGAATAGTGTAAAGTTTGTCTGCCTGCAGAATTCTGAGTCAGAGCCTATTGGTAATGCAGAAATACTGAACTGCATTTTCATCAGCAACAGTTGACCGTGCCAGTTCTTGATTAGAAATGACTGGAAAAGAGAGTTCCTGTCCTGTGAAAATTCCAGGGACAATCTAAAGATAAGACTTCATTATCCTTGATCAGCAGGTGGGTCAGATGGCTACCCTGCTTCATTTTCATTAATAATTTTGAGGGAACATCATAATTTTGTGGAATATAGTGAATTTAGGAAGCAACTTTTTAAAATAAAACTCCTTTTATCTAGAGGTTGACTCCTAAATATAGCTGTTAAAATACTAATTTCAGAAGAGGAGATGTAATCATAAGGCTGTGTTCAGCCTACTTTGGGAAGTGCAGTCATCATCAGAGTGCAAGTACAACTGGATAAATTGTGTGTAAAAATTCTGTATGTACAATAACTAAGGTATGAAGACTTTCTTTTCATCACTGTTATAGACTATATTTTCTTATTGTATCCCATTCAAAGCAGAGTATTAGATAACATTTTATGCCTATCCAGGCATTTCTGAGGATAGTGTTAAGTTTTTGATCCTTCCACTTCTGTTTTATCTTATTGGCAAGGATGTGCCTTCCACACAGAAGCAGATGGTGTGGAATTAGAAAATCACCCTTTCGTTTTATATTTTGTTCTGCTAGTGGTATTGGTGTTTTCTATAAAAGGTTTCTGTCAGATTTGTAAGTAAAGCAGGACTATACTATGGATATTCAATAGGTGATGTTTAAAACATGTCACACTTGAAATCTTTGCGACTACACTCATGTTCCTTAGGGAAGAATCTTTATGTAACCATGTATTTGACAGCTAGTACTTTAGATTACTGTGTGTCATATACTGTGCATGATAAATGGTATACTACAGGGGCAGTATCTACTGCCTAAAATACTACACTAATTTTTTGACGGACCCCCAAAGTGGGAGAAAACAAGGATTCTCTCTTATATCTCTATTTTGAATAAGAGACCATCTATTTTTTTTTCCTGGCCAGTATAAAGATTTCTTGTAAAAAGATGAACTATTTACCTTACTGGAACTTTACATGAAATATTAAATTAACTTTGCTTTGGCTAGAAACCATTTCTTTGACAACAGAGATGTATAATCATGGAAGCATAATACTGCCTGGTAGTGCAAGGCAAATGCAAGTTGTACTCCAAAATGACTACTCAATTAATCGTACCTCTGGTTTGGAGGTAGAACTTCAGATACAGAAATCCTCTTTCATGTGATTTGGTGACTTCAAATATTGGAAGACAGATTTTTTGCTATCTTGCCCTTTGTCCAAACTGTTAGGATTTTCCCCTCCAGGGCGAAGCTGTGTCTGTGAAGCTGGTACCCCCTGGCTGGTGCTTCAGGCACAAGGCTTGAAAAGTTCTCAGTGTTGTATCAGACACTGCATATCACTGTGTGGTTCTGCAGCTTCTTCCTTTTAATATGCTTCTGCTAAGCCATATTGTTTCATCTTAAGAATTGCTGTGCTTGACAAGTGCCGTCCCATTCCATGCAGTAAAAATGCAGTGATTTCGTTACAGTTTAAGGACAGAACTAGTGAAATTTGAAGCAAAAAGGAAGTAGTGACTCAGAAGGCAAGGCTGTGTGTGGTTGCTGAGTGTGCATTTGTGCAGTGTCTGTGTGTGGGAGGTGAATGTGTTTGAAGGAAAGAGAAGAGTTTTTTTGCCTTGAGACAGTTAGCATTTTGTAGGCTTTCCTGTTTCTACTAGGATGGGTCTTCAGTGTTTATTAACTTGCAAGATTACTTAAGCTTCTCTATTAACAAAAAAAAAAAAAAAGCAGAGACGATGTGATTTTTTGACTGGTATATTGTAGTTTGATCAGTCACTGTAGTTAACACGTCCTGATCAAAATTTTTACAAACCTGATGGCCAGCATTGCAGTATGTTTGAATATATCAGCTGTTTGATGCAGCTGGGAACTAATAAATGGTATTTTTACTGCAGATTCATAAAGACGTAGTTGTCATAATATGCTTTTATGTATTAATGGATAACAACATTGAACAGATAGGCAGGTTTCTTCTCTGTAAGTATCTGAGAATCAGATCTCTTACAGAGGCAGCCTAATGTTTACAAATCTCTTTCCTGAGCACAGTAAGTGAATGTTAGTCGATGCAGGTCTGATCTAACTTGAGTTATCATGACTGATGCCATCTGAAAATGACACATAATTTCTTTATTATATGTTATCCCAGTCATCCAGTGTTTGTGCATTTTACAGTTTACCTTTAATCTAGCTAAACAAAAACTCATCATCATGAAGAGAAATCGCTGATCTCCTGTGTAGTTTAATTTAAGAATTTTAGCATCATCATTAACCTCCTAAATTTTTTATTCTTAGAGATACTAACACTTCATGTTTCCCTTCTGGTTTAGCTGTGATAACTGCAGGAGGTAATCACAGTTTAGTCCTATTGTAGCTAAACCTTACCAGGCTTATGAATCTTTGTCTTCTGGATCGTGGGCTTCTCTAGCTGGGTTTTTGCTTAGGAAGACCTGTGCGTGAAAGCCTTGCATGGATGTGCCTGCTTTTCCTGAAGATGGCTGGTTGGGGTGCAGAGGGCTAAGCAAACTAGCTGTGTCTGAGATGGTGAGAGAGGAAGCAGTCTCGGACATGTTAGATAAGCAGTATGCTTGGATGGCATACTTTGGGGTTGCATTTATGGGCAGCGTATTTGTGCTTGGAAAGTTATTATTTCTGAATAATAGTAAGGTGCTAAAAAGCCATTCATTCAGCTGCACATGGGGATACAAAATATTGGTGAAATCGTGTTTTAGGTCTGCAAGAGGGGAAGGAGAAGAGGAACAAATTCTGCTTGATGAAGAGAAAAGCAGGAAAAGTTGGGGTGAAATGTACTGCTGGCCACTGTCAGTACCACAGAGGGACCTTGACAGGCGTGAGAGATGGGCCTGGACAAACCTCATGAACTGCAAGGCCAAGTGCAAGTGCTGCACCTGGGCCAGTGCAATGCCAAGCACAAATACAGCCTGAATGGAAAGGGACAGAGCAGCCATGAGGAGAAAGACTTGTTTGTGGTTGGTTGTGGATGAAAAGTTCATTATAACCTGGCAATGTGTGTTTGCAGAAAGCTGGTTGTGTCCTGGGCTGCATCCAGAGCAGCGTGGGCAGCAGGGGAGGGAGGGGATTCTGCCCCTCTGCTCTGCTCTGTGAGGCTCCAGCTGGAGCCCTGCACCCAGCCCTGGGGCACCAGTAAGCACACGGACCTGGTGGAGTCCAGAGGAGATGTGTTAAGGTGATCACAGGGCTGGAGCAGCTGTCTAAGAGGATGGGCTCAGAGAGTTGGGAGTGTTCAGCCTGGAGATGGCTGCAGGAAGACCTTAGAGCAGCATTCCACTACCTGACCGGGAACTACAGGAAAGCTGGAGAGGGACTTCTGACAAGGATTCGTAGTGATAGCACAAGTGCCAATGGCCTTAAACCAGTAAAGGGCAGGTTGAGATTAGACATTGTGAAGAAATTCTTTACTGAGCAGGTACTAAAAGAAGAATGAGCTCGTGAACTTTATTTTCGTTCTTTATCGTGGCAGATCAATAAGAAATGCATGCAGCAGAACAACACATTACAAAAATGATAATGAAAAGAGTCTGTGGAGACAGAATGTTGCTAGTGAAGTCTTAGAGCATAAATGAATGTATCTCTTCCAATCACTGTGTTCTTCAGTAAGCTGTCATTCCTGATATATAGGAAATGGAAAATGTGTCCTGGATTTATTACCCAAATGTATTTTGATGGCTGTGTTCCATTGAGAGAAAGATAACCTCAGTTTATTCCTTATATCCAGGTAGAACTAAGACTAGAGGAAAAGGTCAGTTTAAGAAAAATTGCACATTTGTAATTATTAAGGGTAATTAATAATTAAATGCTTTTGTTGAAAGATTAAATTTTTGATACACGGAATTCCAATTAGTAGCAGGAAGTACATGCCAACAACAAAATGTGTTTTTTTCTGAAACATCTCTTAGAAACAGTCACATGTGTTTCACCATTTAAGAAGCATTGAAAGTAAATAAACTCTAATGATTCCATACAGCTAGCTTGACATTAATGAAAGAACAAGAAACAAGAAAAACACTTCATCTTGTATTTTGTGTGTGAAATTATGAAGAAGGTAGATTCTTCCTTTCAATACTTTGCTTTCACACAGTTGGTTTGTCTTCTCTTTTCCTGTTGTGTGTAAGGCTTCTAATTTTATTAAATGAGAACAATTCAAAACTCATAGTACTTCAGCTGTGTTCAGCTTATGAAGATTCAGGGTGAAAGGCAGCTACTTTGATGTTTTATTGATTTCAGCTAAGTGAAGAAAATAGGGTAAAATTAAAATTACAACATGCTACATATTATTTGCTATATATTTTGTGTATTTCTGCATTTCTTTTGGACTTTTTTTCTAAATCGATTTGTGAGATTTTGAAAAAGTCTGAAAAGTTTTGAAAAGCTTTTCGACAAGTACATGAGGCTGCTGCTTATCTGTTACTTTGCTGTGAAAGGCACTTCTGTCATATTCAGACTTCATTAGTTCTAAACTACAGTGCCTTGTGCAATTTAGTTTTTGGGTTTCTTGGGTGCTCTGAAGGTAAGGAATGGGATGTCCTATCCCACAGGTAATCCATTCCTTCAGCCAACAGTGAAAAATGCTGCAGCTGAGAGCAAAGCCTGGTATTTAACTTGTCCTTTGAAATGTTATGGTGGTTTGACTTCTCATCATTTCCACTCATGGAAATTGTCTTCTAATGTGTTACAGAACAGGAGCAAACGCCTGGAAAAGGTCCATGTTGTTCTTGGGAATAAACCCTGTGATTTGGATTCACTTATTTCTACCCTGGCCTACGCCTACTTTCTAGACAAGGTAATGGTAAAATTGGACTGAGTGGTCTTAATTTACTTGTTCCACATTGTTACAGAGATCTTATTGTTAAGTCAATTGCTGTAAAAACGTTTTTTCTGGACATTGATTTTGTTATTATCGAAAGTGAGTTTTCAAAAGATAAATAATCAACATTTATTTTCATTCAAAAATGAATGAGTGGTTATTAGGTGGCTTATGAAACAGCACAAAAAAATCGGTCCCGTGCTTCATTCTTTATCCTTTTCCTCCTCTGGTTTCCCAGGTACTCTCGCGGAGGCAAAGTGAGACACATGAAGGAAAAAATGTGTGAAATACCCTTTTTTTTTTTTTTTCTTTTAATTTAGTAAATGGGAGAAAACCCCAAACAGAAAGTCCAGGCTGTTTCTAGTTGCTCACTCTGTTAAGAAACCATTCTGATGAAAACTAGGTCCAATTCTCACAAATGCACACCTGTGTTACAGGTCAGTCCTCCTGATGTTCTTTGCTTACCTGTGTTGAACATACGAAGAAAAGAATTCAGCTACTTCACTGAGACAAGATTTATTTTGGAAGAGCTGAAAATCCCAGAGTCATTCCATATCTTCCGAGATGAAATCAATTTGCATCAGCTGAATGCTGAAGGGAAATTGTCTTTAACACTTGTAAACAGCGACATGCTGATGAGGTATTGTGTTTTCTCTCCAGTAAGGTGGCTTATGTGAATTAGCCCTGTTTCAAAAATTAAGTTTTTTCTGTATTAATATTGATATTACTATGTTAACACAGACCTAAAAAACCAACAAAAATGTATTTTATCTCATATTATGTTTGATAAATGTAGCAAGGTGAAGAGTCATCTTTGCTCACTTTTAATGGAACTTCCACTTTCAAGAACCTTGTGTTTTCACACAGATTACATATTCTAATTTAGTTAAATAGTGTGGAAGTTTCCTGTGGCCAGTAGATAAGAAATCAGTTTTTTTCCTGCTTCTTAGTTAGCTTTCCTTTGAGAATCTTACATAGATTTGCAGATGTCCATACACTTGGATATGTGCTGTTAAGATGGCCGATGGATTATTATCCTCACCAACTGCAGCCTTTCAAAAAGCTCAGAGTTGATCTCTGATAGAGCACAGTTTCTATACCCATCTTTAAGAGGGACTATTTACCAGGCCATTGTGAATATTTTATGAAGGGCCTCTTTATAATGGTGTGCCTGTCTTGCCCAGAGTGAATGATGCTGTTTACTTCCAGCTCTCCTTAGAACTTAATTTAAGACAAGTGCCTATGGCACCATTGCACTCTAAGAAATTTATAGATTAGACTAAAAGTAGTGAAAATCTGAAGAGAGAAGTGTGTGAATCTCATGGCTGTTGTTGTGTTGAGTGCTGTCAGCTCAGTGCATCATTCACTGCTCAGAGTAAAAATTATCTGTAAGATCTGCTTTTTGGGTATTACTGTCACTTCCTTTGTTTCTTCTTTTTAAGGAATTATAATTAGTATTTTATTGTTAAAATTGGTTTGGCTTGGTTACTGCTATTGTAAACAGAAAGTACCTAAACCCATTAAAAAAATTTGTAAGTTTTCAGAATATTAATTTTGGAAAATCCTAAATCTCCTCTATATAATGAAGGCTATTTTTAGCACATAAAAAAATACTTTTTTTCAATAGTTTTTAATAGATTTTGATGAGGGAAATGTTGTACTTGGTGATATATCAAGCAGTAAAATTCTCTGAACACTGAATTTAAAAAAAACACAGATTTAGTACCTCTGTTCCATCCTTTGGCTGTATAGCAGACTTCAGGTAGCTGTAACAGTGCTGCAATTTAAAAAAATACGTTGCACTTTTTTTACTGAGTTGTCTAAGCAGCTGTAAAGATAAATATATATATATAACTTCTAAATTTCCTTGATAGTGAGGATAAAAGTTTGGAATCAGCTGTTGTCAAAGTCATCAATCCAGATGAGCAATGTGACAGGAGCCTGGAGTTACAAGCGTGTTCTTCCTCTCTAGTCGTAAAAGAGATTCTTCAAAAGGCACCAGAGTTAATCACTCAGCAACTGGCTTATCTCCTCAGAGGTGAGAGATTACTCTTTATATTAAATACTGAAAGGTTTAATGGAGTGTTTCTGAATTTGCTCATGCAGAAAGAGTGTGATCCATTCTTTGGTTAACAATCCCTTTAAAGACCACAGGAAGCTTCATAAAAGAAGCGGGGAGTAAAGAGTTTGTTAAAGAGTAACATTATATTGAATATTAAAAATGTGCATTTAAAAATAGGCATGAGAGGTCTTTGCTGTATCACTAGACAAGAATATTAAATGAAGCTGTCGACATACCAGCTGGGTAGCTGGAAAAGCTGTGCAGTTCGTTGATTCCAGGGCCATTGTGGGCAACAATACGGATTGGAATCTAATATTTACAAGTTAAAGCTTCTCCCTCCCAAGGATTGTACTTTTTTTTATAGAATGATGTTTTAATGGCGTGATGCAAAACTTTTGCTGTTTAAAAACAGTGTTACCAAATCTTCATTGTGCTCTCGTTTTATTTTGTACTGTGTGCCCAGTAGAGTAAAAAGTGGGGATGGGCTTCAGCAGTCAGAGGTATTTTATTCTCTGTCTTGGAAGTTCATAATTTATATTAATTTTTTCAGTTTATTTGCTGGAGCAGAACTTTACAGCTGGAAATAAAACTGGTGCTGAAAAGAACAGTCACTGCTTTTAAATAACTTACTGAATTTTAATAATGTTGGATAAATTTTATAGGTTTTAAGCTTCAATTATGTGAAACTGCTAAATGTCCTTTTAAGAAATTAATGTGGGCATATTTAATGAGGATTATGAAAACTTGTCTACATTTAGGCTTCAGAAGCAACTAGAATCTTGGTAAATAATTGTGCTCATCGCTATGATAACTAATAAGCATGATATAAGAAAGCACAAAGATTAATTTTAAAAAATATATTCCACAGATTAAGCATTAACAGTAACACAGAATTTAGCATGCTCTTACAGTATCTTTCCATGCTAACAAGCTTTAGTTAACCTGCCATGAAACATTTTTGTAAGCTCCACATTCCTGTTGAGTAGCTCTCCAGGAATCTAAGCAAATGACCAAGCATAATAATTGGTTTTGGCTGCAGAACAAGAAAAGGGTTTTAGGGGGATATCAGGATACTTATTATACTTGTTACACTTGTTTTTTGGTGGAGAGTCAGGAGGAAGAGATCTGAATAATGTTCCAGAATATGTTCAAGTACTGTATGTGAATGTGTCAGCATGTTATGTGCCTCCAGTATGTATAAAGATTAAAATAATGTGCTTTTATTAGTGCTTGCATTTGAGATAACACTTCCAGTTTTGGGGAATACAATAGCTAATTTTAATTATTTTAATCAATGAGTAATTAAATTTTGATTATTGCATTTGGTAGGGCATGTTTGAGGAACCTAGTGGATAAGAAGTCCCTGCATATCTTCCTGCATGATATGAGCAGCAACTGGCAAAGCCTAGGGAACAAAACACAGCTGCTCTTGAGACTTGATGCTTTTCTGTTTCTCTTAGCAGTGCAGCTTGTATGGATAAAAGGTGAAAAAATGAGGGTAGTCGTCTTGGTCTCTTAAAACAGGAAATTTTTGGAACAAGAATCTTTCATTACAAATTTAGAACAGTCAGTGAACCCATCATTGGTTTTGATGAGATCAATTAAAAAAATTAAAAAGTCATACGTACAATTATGTATGTAAGTGGCAGATCAAACTAAGACAATCTGAAGATAAAAGATTAAAGACAGCCTGCCAGATCTAGGTTTTGTTTCTCTGTATATATTATGGTCTTTAATCATGAGGTATAGCTTCTTAAATTCAGCTTACCATAGCATAGGGAACAAAGGGACATGCATCATGAAAGGAGGGGTGGCTGTTTCATTCCCACAGCTGACAAATTAGAATGTCGTGATTTACAGGTTGTCACCTCTCTCACAGGGCACTTCACAGCCACAGCGGCTGCAAAAAGGCTCTCCTATGTTTTTCAAACTTTTTTTTTCTTAAAGTCTGTTCACAATTTAAAAATTTTAATTAAAAAGCTGATGTTTATATGTATAAATTTCACCTTTGAGCAAACTTCACCTACTTGTCTATGTTAAAAAAAAGTCAAGAGAAAAGACATTTCCTCTGAAACTGAGCATTATTGATTTAGGCATTTTTTATTTAGAGATTGTTTTTTTTTTTTTAAATTTTTTTTTAGGTGAATGCATTTCTGGTATCTTTGTCTCCTTATGGGACATTATATAAACTGATTCTACCCATGGGCTTTTGAGTAGAGCCTGCTTGGAGAATCATGTTGTGCAGCCATATTTGCCTTAAGTTAGAGCTTGTGCTGTCCCTGGATTTGTGCCAGAAGCAAACAATTACAGAACCTGGCAGAGTCCTGGGCCTGTATTATTTTATTTCCCAGGAGATGTTTATAAGGGGACTGTTGCCAAACTCAAGATCCATTAAACTGCTGAATCATTACATTCTCTGTTGCAGCCAGCTGGCAAGGATGTTATTCCAAGCACTCACTGTCAGGTATCTTGGGTCAAGGCACTCTTAAAAATGCCTCCTTATGTTTATTTGTATAAGGCCTTGAAGGATGCCACAAGGTGCAGACCACAACATGTAAATATAGACAGATTTCCAGCAAGAGCGTCAGCAATTTTTTTAACGTGAATCTGCTTTTCCTAGTGATGAGCTGCATAGTTGAGGTCTTTTCATGCCCTTTTGGGGCAGTCTTGACTTTCAGTAGAGAAGATTAGTTTATTATTCTAGCCACCTAGACAAATGTTGAGAAATGCCCTCTTAAGGACTTTGGGAATTAGGCCAGGTTTTTTTTTTTGTTCTGTTTTGTACATTGATCAGATGATTCACATGCTCCCGCACTGATGCATCCTTATGCCAGGAAGAAAGGATCATTTTGACTTGCACCAAACACTGCACTTATTGCTGACACTTCTATTTAATATATTGAAGCAGTTTTTTTTGGAGGTACAAAATGCAGTTAAATGTAGTTACAGCTACACTGCATTTCCTGTTAATTACAATAAAGATTGTTTACTTGGATATATTTACAGTTTTGGTTTGCAGGGTTTTTTTTGGGGCAATGGTGGGGTGTGTGAGGAGGACTTTCCATAAGGGACTGTTGCTTTTCCCCTTTTCCCTGTCCTTTATTTTTACAGGTTATGGAACAAAACCTTCACTGGAGAAATGCCTATATTTTCATTGTAATGTTTCTCTTAGCCATAAACTTATAATTCAGGAGATGCTTGTGCTGTTCTTAATGTTTTCCCAAAACGGCTTCTGCCTTCATTAGATCATGTTTAATATTAATGCACAGCAATTGCTTTTGGCAAAACTAATGCTTCGCTTCCAAACTACTTTGCAAAAAAATAATAAAATGCACATTTTTTAGCCTATTTTCTAGTGACCTCTTCAGAAAAAAAATGTAGTAAAGTGTGATGTACGCAAGAAATAATATTGAATCTTGTATTGCCTATTATATATTTTTTGTCTGCTTTTAAGCAGACAGCAGTAACCATTATGCTTTCAGAAACCCTGGGGGAGTCACACCAACATTGAGTAAAATCTGCAGGAGATTCCTGAGACCATGTATTGTTTCTACAGCAGGTGTTTATAAGACAGTGCATGACCAAATGGACTATTGACCTTTGGTCAAGCAAAAGTAACTTAAGTGAACTTCTTTTTCTAAACTACCTGGAATCTTAACCTTCACAGGGAAGCCTGAGGGAGAAGAGGTATGCCTTTCTTTCCTGGTGATGAGGACAGTATTGAAGATTGATCACAGTGTTAAAGGACAAGGAAATGTTGATCTTAGGGCTTGCTGACACCCTAGTAATTTAAGAATGATCCTTTTCTGGCTTTCATCCTAGTAGAAAAGTTCCCAGTTGCAAGCGCTATAGTATTGGTCTGGCTAGTGACAAAAAAAGAGCCTTTTAGAAACCTTTTGTAAGGTGTCTGCCTATTGTGAGTGAAGGTTACATCATATTGACTTCCAAACTGGTGGGATTGGGTGGTGGACAATCAGCTCATACCTCTTGGTCTTTGGCATTTTCCTGTATGTTTGTATTAGGGTTTTCTCTTATTGGTCTTACCCAAATGTTCCATTACCCAAAGCGCACACAGCTATGGTAAAATTTTCATCCATTGTATATCTGAGGTTCTGTGCAAATGGACAGGCTGTCTGCCTCATCCTAGTGCTGTTGGAGTGCTTTACAAGGTATACTGCAGCCTCCCTCCAGCAGATCTGATGAATTTGAGCACACTCTGTAGATCCAGCACTTTCTGCTGGAGTCTCCATTTCCTTAGTGTGTGCATGAGCCATTTCCGTTTCTGTTTCTGGAGGAAGAAAAAAATGCAGAAAATTGCTGTTGCTAAAATACTTCATGCAGCCTGGTCCCTGAGCTGCCATTTATCCAGATGCAGCTCTGTGCTGGCGGAGAGCGTGTAGTGAAGGCTCTCACTCATTCTGGTCACCACTGTTTCCAGGCTATAGAATATATCTCAAGGATATATATGTTGCACAAGCACTGTTATCTGCTATGGAGTTGAACAACAGAAGGATGCTTTTAGATGAATTTTCATGGAGGCTGCTGGTTGAGAAACTTTCTTCGTGTTAGAAGGACTGAAAACCAGGCCTTGAAAATGGGTATAGATATCTGGGTTGCTTACTTATCAGTTGTTTAGCTGTAGAAATCTGTTATCTGCTTATGTTGTATTTCTAAATTTAGAAATACCAATCAGTATACATGATTTTCTTGCAGTCTGTATTTATTGTGTATTTTTAATGCTATCAAACAGTGCAGGAGCATTGTCTGAAGGTGACTGAAAGGCTGGCATAAAAAGCTGCTGTGAATGAAAAGAATATTGGCAGTTACAATATCTGTAATAGAAACACAGAATGGAACTTCACGTATTTGTATTTAATTCCAGAAATTAGTATCTGATGGGGAGCAGCTTTTGGCTTGTTAAGCATTTAATCCACATAGGATTTGTTTAATGAGGATGTGTTTACTTAGCATGGTGCAATTATTTTGTGTTGCAAGTGATTTGTGAATTTTGAGGATATCCTATTTGTTGCTTCATGTGATGATGTTGTATGAGAAAAGGAAAATTAATATGGAGTAGATATTTGGAGAATTAGATTAGATATTTGGTGAGATTGAGAGTGGCAGTGTCAAGATTTTTAATTTACTCTTTTTTTTGCTCTGTACTAAAGCCTACTGTAACTATCTTACTCATTTATTATACTTATTGTACTCAGTTGCTTATTGACCCAGCATGATACAATGAAATCATACACTTGTTTGAAATTCTTGTGCACAGTAGAGTAATAAATAATTTCAAGGCTGAAGTATAAAATTTTATTATCCTGAATTTACTGTGAGTGATTGGAAGGAAACTATCTTTGGGTATACTGATAAATGGAATCCCAGTCTCCAGGGAATGGAAGAGGTGACTTAATGTGCAGCATGTAGTTGTCTAAAAAGACATTACTCTGACTTCTGTATTGTAAGAGAATTCCAATTACTATGGAGTTATTTCCTGGGTTATGTTTCTCTTAAATTTTAATATTTTGATTGTCTGAATTGGTGTTTTTTGGTGTGTCTGTTGACAGGAATTGTCCAGAGTCAGTTATACCATAGTGGCCAATGACTTTAAGATCATTTAGTTCAAACACTACTGCCATGGTGTACAGGGATACCTTTCACTAGTCCAGGTTGCTCAGAGCCTATCCAACCTGGCCTTCAACACTTCCAGGGGTAGGGCATTCCCATATTCTCTGGGCAGCTGTTCTGGTGGGTCACCATCCTCACAGTAAAGCGTTTCTTCCTTCTGTCCATCGTAGGAATTCGCCGCACAAGGAAGGGCGACGGTGTGGATTTCTGTTTCAAGACCTGGCAGCCCTTGGGCTCTTGGCTGGAGAGAGGAGAGGATAGGTGTGCCATGGGCTGCCCTGGCTGTGCTGCAGAGCCCTGTCAGCGTGCAGAGGCGTGCTGCACGCCTGGCAGCACTGGGACAGACACAGTCTGTCACACAGGCTCTGAAGAGGCAGCCAGTTCTGATTTAGGAGCTTCGTGTCAGCAGGATGTTTCCGTGTGAGTTCAGTGAACTCTCAGAGGAAACAACCCCCAAGAAGGAACGGGCTTGGGAAGCAATGCAGTAAAATCTCTGTAGTACCTCTTTGATATTTATGGGAAACATTGACTTTTTGTCTTTCAACGTTTCAGGGAGCATTCTCTTCAAGTGCATGTCTTTGGAAGCTGACAGAATGACAGAGCAGCAGGAGAAAATACTGTCGGTCTTGGAAGAAAAGTTTCCAGATCTTCCCCCACGAGAGGACATTATCTCTGCTCTCCAGGAGACTCAGTTTAATGCCCAAGGTAGTGCAACTTCCATCCATTTTTCAGACCTGTTACAAATTGATTTGTGTAACTGTATCAGAATACTGTTTTATTGTGTAGGGTGAAAATAGGTGAAGCATGCTATCCTCTTGATGGTTAAATGTTGTATATAAATTTTAAATTAAGTTGCTTATATTCTAAATCATGGAATTGTGATTTCTTTTGAGGAACTACTTAGCTCATAAATAGTCTTGTACTCTTTTTACAGATAAAGTTAGCAATTTATTTTATATATTGCTTTTACAAGTGTATTTTTATCAAGAATTTATGTTGATTCACCTGGACATAAAATGTGTCAGCCCATGGGCAGAAATTGTGTTGCAATTACCTATGTGGTATGAAAGTAGATTTTGTTCTATGACCCATATTTACTAAAGGCTGTGTACAGGGGAAGTGAATTTGACATCAGACTCGGATTAAGGAAGCAGTGGAAAGTGGCAATTCTTTTCCATTCTTCTGATAGGAAAACCAGATAGAAATATTCAGTGATCTAAACTGGCAATGTTTCAACCCAAAATTTAGTAGCAGACTTTTGAAGAGATGCTGTGAAAGCCTGAAGAAAATTGTGCCATAACTCTTACTTTTTTTTTTTCTGGAATTTGCTACCAAGTTCTTACCAAAGACTGAGTATTAAACTCCTATGGATATTTCTTTTTTAGATATATCAGGTAAACCCTGTACAGACTTAGGGTCTTTTTTTATTCTCTATCTGCCCATATGCAGAAAGTAGTCATCAAAATTTAGACCATCAGCCTGAGACAGCTGTCCTATCTGTTGGATAAGGACAGAATTTGAGGTGCTGCTTCCTTTACCCTTTCTTTCAGTGAGATTACAATATAATTTAGTTGAGGTCTATAAATGTTCACATTAATTCTCTTAAATTCCTCCATTCAAGTAATCATAATTCAGGAATGGCCTGTATGCAGTCTAGGTTGGAAAGTGGCTGTGAAAATGGCTTTTACGGAAGTCAGTTCTTAGTTTGGCCAGATGCCATGGAAAATGGTTTGGTACTGTTTGTCATGGACTTTTCCATAATATTAAATACAAAATCTGGGCGAGTATATGTAGTGGCTTTAGTCTGCATGGTAATGGTTGCCAGTAATTTGTATATGTCATATGAGGCACAAGGAGGGCACTGTCATGCACCCTTTTTTTTAGATTTTTGCTGTTTATTCATATGACATGTGCATATATTGCATGTGACACTTCTTTTAGTAGGATGCCACTGTGTTTCAGGTGCCCCTTGAAGGATGTAACCTCTACTGAGTATTTTACTTTATTTACCATATATTATATGTTATTTGAGGCAATATTAGGATAATTCAGCCCAAAAATTTCTTAGTTTCTGGCAGAAATGACGATTTATTGGCCTGTATTCATTTTTTATTTGAGACACAATAGGTTGCAGCCCCCCAGAAAGTCTGTAGGTTATGTAATTTTTATTTTTTTTTTAAATTACACGTGTGTAAATGTTTATCTTGTCATTAGATTGCCTGCAGTAGCTGGACTCTGTACAGGAACAGTAATGAAAGGGTTAATTTCTTTGACTCAAGTTGGTATTTGTTTCCCTTCGGAAAATCATTTATACAAACACATAGTGGGTGTTAAATTGGTGTGCCTTAAAGGTTGGTGGACATTTTAGTTGTTACCCTGCTCTGAGATAGGTGGCTTGGAGCATTCTTTGCACAGACATTTGGCTATCATGTCTGTGTTGCAATCATGTGATGTAGTTATGTTCCTCTACATAATATTTATTTGTCTTGAGAATCTTTAGTATTTTAGACAAACATGTCCAATGAGGGAAACTTAGGTCACCTGGGTTTTCAATACATTGTGCTTAAACATACCAATGTGTCTGGATGCAATTCCTGTTTTACACCATTTTTTTCTGACGATAATGTTTCTGTGGTACATAAACATTTACTTAGTGTATTAATAATTTGATGTACATAAGAAAAACCCATTGGTGTTATCAATTTGTGAAGAAGGTCAGAAAGGTTGAATGGCTGTGTTTACAGAATATCTTAAGTGCCTTGCTTTTGAATATTTCATAAACACCTTAGTAGTCCACAGGTACTTTTCAATATACTACTTATTTCAGAAATAATTTTAGATTTGTGATTTCATATTAGACCACAGAAATTGTCTGGCTGTACATTTATCATCAGTTAGAAGCTCTGCTCACACAGGAACACAGATATTGCAGGGGACTTAATTCTTCATGCTTGTCGTTAGTGTGTATTGTCCCTTAAATCTCTTTCTTTCTAAAAAAAAAAAAAAATCCCTCTAGAAGCACTAGGCATTGAAATATTAATGTTAGTTTTGGTTTTGTCATATGATGTCCTGAAATACAGAAAAAAGGTTCAGCATTAAAGTCTAAGCTGTGTTTTTAATTTATGTTGATGCATCTGTCAGCTGTAGATAATTGTATACATGGAAATTTATTTTTTTTTCTTACACAGCTGTGAGTATTGAGGAAGTTATGCTCAAGGATCTGAAGGAGATTTCAGATGGAGAAATCAAAGTAGCAATTAGCACTGTGTACATGACACTGGAGGTAAGAGAAAACGTAGATGTTTTCATCTTAATGTAAATATTTAACATACTTATTGCATATGGAAATGGTTATTTAAAACAGATTGTGAGCAAGTTATTTTCTCAGTATTTCTTCAGTATGAGCAGAATTTTCAGTGATTTAATTAACTTTGACAGAAATAGTAATTATTTGTTATCTCTCTTACATTATTACAATATTATGAATATTCCCACTCTTTAGATTGTACCACAGTGTGTTAAAAACAATGGCATAAACAAATTGGAACCTTTGGGTGAATTAAAGGTGTGAGCTTTCTACCTTGATCTTAAGGACAGTTACATGCTGCTGGATATTATGTAAAAAAATATGAATGCCTATATCACTGAACAAGTATGACATGATATCATTACTTCTGATTTAAGTTTCCATACTGGCGTATTGATTAGTAATAAAATCCAAGTGGTCTGAAGAAAATATCAATAACAAAAGCCTATTTATATAGTATATATTTGGAATTTTCAGGATCTTTATTTGCATGAAAGTCACCTATAAAAGAGTATTTGAAATGTATTTAGTACTTTTGTACTAAAACAAAACTTTTTTTTTACATCAAATGCTATTATAAGAACCAAAACTCTTGAATAGTTCTTGCCTTGTATGTCCTAGGAGATTTCTTACAATATGTGTCTTGTGATACATTTTATAAAAATAAGATGCTTCTGTGGCTGAAGAAGTTTTTGTTACAATCCAGCTAATAATTATCTTTCAATTTCTCCTTGTGTACTAGAATACACAAAGCAAATTGAGTAGCAAAGCTTCAAGAAATAAAGTGGAATATATTAGTTTGCAGTTAGTTGTTTCAGTATTAAACAGTCTTTGCCACCAAAACAGCACTGCTTTATGAACTGTAATTTGATCCTAAAAATTTCACTGAGGCTGGGTGGAAAGGCAGTGGGGAAAGAGTATTGTAAGATCAATCCCCAAAAGAGAAAATGAGATTTCATAATGTTCTTAATAAAATCCTCATCTTCTTTTGTTTTAAATCTTTCTATTTTACTCTGTCAGTTTCAGTTAATGGTGGACAGAGCTAGGAGCTAATTAGGAGATTTTGTGTTAAATCATGTTTAATAACTATGTGGAATATCCATCTTGTACTCCTCAGGTCTAAGCTCCAGGTAAATCTGTCTGACCTTGTCTTTGCAGCTCTATATGCTCAAGTCAATTGCAGCTCAGAACTTGTCTCCCTTATGGCTGGATCTCACAATTTGACTTTCTCAAGAGTAGGTGCTCCTAGTTCTCAAAGTAGGCAAGTTTTCAGCCTTTTTTCAGTCAGCTGTAACATGTGATGCTGACTTACCTTGCCCAAGAGGTGTTAAGATCTGGTGGTCAGGCAGTAAATGTTTCATAATTGTTTTTCTCACATAGCTAGTGGTCATTGTGGAGGGAAGAGGAGATTTGTTTGCCTGTAAGAACAAACTGAACAGATGTTACTGATGTTAGAAGATTGTTAGTCCCAGTCTGTTAAGTAATTTTATTGCTAGTATTTCTGATGCAATTTTTTTCTGGAAGTACCAGGCACCTTCCTTTGCTTTTTGCTGTCTGTTGTTCTGGTGTGAGTAGTTTGTGCCAGAAAGGACTAACTTTACTGGGGTGTAGCTGGGTTTTTTTTCCATAGGTACAATGTTTGCAAAGTTAGTTTTGCATTTGCTGCATTACTGCTCCTTGTTGAAATGTTTCCTGAACCCTCCTTTTTGGTTGTTGGCCAGAAAAAGATGGTTTTTTTTACTCAGAGTTATTAGTGATAGGGAACACGTGTAGTTATTTCACCCAGTGTCAGAAGCACAATACACATAAGAAAATTAATGACAGAAGTCTCCAGACTTGTCTGTTCAGTTTAGAATTTTGTTATGAACTGAGAATGCACAAACTTTAATGAATTAATGATTTCTCAGCAATAATGGTAGCTTGTTATTCATCCTCAAAGTGCTCCACAGACATTACCTGATTAAATATTAAGGAAACATGAAGAACAGGCTTGGCAACAGGTGCTGAATCTCTAGTGTTTGTGGTTTTGCTTCTTCAGAAGAATCACAAGGTCACTTTTTTCCTTAAAAATCAACAAATATGCAAAAGTATCTACCATTAAAGTACTTTCTATAGGGCAGTCATTTTGTGTGGTTGTGTTTAGATTTCTCTAAGAGTCTGTTTGCAGCTTTGCATTTCTTGAGATAACCATCTTTGGATCTGGCCTTCCTGGATTTAGGTGGCATTAAAGCTGTAAGCTGAAATCAGACCTGTGTCACCAGTGACTGGCCTGTCAGTGTACACTGCTTGAATTTAACATACACAGCCACTTTATTTTTGAAGAGAACAACAAAATAAAAGTGACACTGCCCAGATCACAGTTATTTTTGTTGCCTTTGCTGCAAAGTTTCTCCAAGTCATAATGATGATTACTGATAAGATATTGTAGCAAAATTCAATGCATGTATTACAGTTAATTTCTGCTACATTTTGTTATACCCTTAGAGTATCTTTTGCTGCTTCCCTGCTGGAGTTCTCTTGGAAATGAGAAATGTCTTCTGAATGTGACTTTCTGGGAAAGTAATTTTTTTCCTATGAAATTAATATTTCTGTTGTAAAGTGAACTCTGTTCTCTGCTTTTTAAAATGTAGTGCACTGGAAGAATAATCCAGGTTTCATGAATGTTCAATTCAGTTGAAATGGCTCATTATAACATAGGCTAATAATATGCTTGTTGTACTAAGTCTTTTACCCATTGATTCATGAAAATTTATTCTAACTACTCACAGAACTTACAAAGATAGAAAATCAATTACCATCTGAGGAAGCAGATCAGTCAGTTATAAACAAGTTCTCTGATTGTCTGCTACTGACTGTGACAGGCAAGGGACTGTTCTGAAGGTCTGTTGAGGTTCATGCCTCTGACCATGGCACCCACATACTTCATAAAGACAGTTTCCATGGTTTGTCGAGGTTGTTCTGAAGGCTCAGAGAACTTGTCAGAGCCTCAATGGAGGCTGCTGTCACCAGTGTTGTTTCCTTAAGAAAGTGTCCTGAAAATCCATGCTGCCACAGGAAGCTTGATGGTCCTTAGGTAGCCTCCATAGTCCAAATGAGTTGGGGTGGTACCAACAGGAATTTCTGTCTCTTCTAACAGCTTCACCCTGTGTGGCTTTATGCGTCAGGAACTTGGAGTGACAGTTCCAGCAACAGTAATTTAAGAAATGTAGAAGTGTTTGGGTGCACAGTTTGTCATCTTCCTGTGAACAAAGGGTCTGAAGTTGGAAATACTGTTTAAATTAAAAGCTATTTTGCAATGATAGTTAAAAATAATACTGTTTCACTGATTTGGACAATTTTATTTCTGCATTTTGAAAAATAATTATGTAGAGCAAATCAAGAACTTCTGTCTTAGCTGTAGCATGTCAGACAAGTGCTTGGTAGACTCTTACACCCCAAATAAGTGAGATTGCAACATGTGTCTTTGAAGATTTGAACTTCCGTTGTCTGTCTATAACGATTATGTATATATATTGTGTATTTGGGAACTTTTTTCTCTCAGTATAAATATAAACATATTTTAAATGGCAGATTGGTCCATGAATTTGTTTTTAATGCAAAAAAAACCAAAACAAGAAGCAAACCCCAAGCAAACATGTTAACATTTAATCTTTCAGTAATGGAATTGGAAACAAAATTCTCAGCAACTTGCAATAGTAATGCGGTTCAAAAGTATTTTTCTGATGCCTGTTGTGAGAAGTTAGGGTATGTAAAATAAATGATGTATAGAGCTGTAGGAATGCGACTTTTGCAGACTACCTTATGTCTAAGGAACATTAAACATAGGGTTCTCGTTTAGCAAATAAATAACCATTCATTTCAATGGCTGCATAGTCTGGACTTTTGTGCATATTTTTGCAAAGATGAGAAGAGGCCATTAGGGATTTAATATAAAATAAATCGCCACGGGGTCTTCTTGTAGTCCTAGTCTTTCTGCCACATGGTGTGTCACTAATGTGCATAAATGGGCTTAAATGAATTTGTTATCTGTATTACATTTGCAGTATGTATATATTTATATATTATTTTTTAATTGTGTTTAAAAATAAAACATTAAATACATCATTTCTGAGAGTTGAAAACATACCATTTGTAAATAAATCAACCTTAATTAAGCTTTTAAAATGTCAGTGTGTGATATCTGCCTTAGGAAAATTTATAGCATATATAGTACATAAAGCTTAAGCATACTTTCATTTGATTTTTCAGAAGTATTAAGAAGCTAAAGTTATAACCTCATATGACTGAGTAATGCAGCCACACGTGCATTAACATGAATACCATACTCATTCTTAACATCAGACTGCTGTCTTCTGGAGAACAATAGCTGTCCAGTTGATTCCTCAGATCAACCCAAGTACTCCAGTTGAAATGAGTACAATCCAAGGTCTGGAGAAGGTAGACAGGGAAGCTGAATTCTCTGTAGTGACTTTTCTCTAAAGATATGAAAGGAATCTGGTGGGGAGAACCATTCAAGTGTTTTTAAGTGGTTTCCATTGTAGCCAACTGGGAAATAAGCCAAGCTAATCAGAGCAGTGACAACTGTTCCTCAGCTGCCTCCCAAGATAAGAGCAAGACCTGGTTCCTCACATGTATTTATACAAATGTGCAGAGCCTGAAGAGTAAACACTGGGAACTTGACACCCAGTCTGAAAGTTGGGGTATCATAGGAGTAACTGAAACATGATAGGACAACTCCCACAACGGGAGAAATACAACGGATGCTATAGGCTATAGGATATAGGATAGCTATAGGCTGTTTTGTAAAGAGAGTCAGGGAAGAAGGGGAGGGGGACTTGCACTTTAAGTTAAGGAGAACCTCAAATGTATAGAGGTCAACTGCAGTTGACTATAGAAGCCCTATCTGAATCGAGGTTAAAAGGGTCATCTCCAAGCAATATTGTGGAATTTGGGGTCTGGCTGTACACTCTGAAATACTACTAAGGCAGAGGTTTTGGATTTTAGAAGAGCAAGCTTCAGCTTGCTCAGAGCTCAAAAAGGGAAGCTTCCATGGAGAATAAAGGAGCTAGTGACTGCTGTGAGTTTTTCAAGATGCTATAATGTAAGCACAAAACCAGTTCATCCTCTTTGAAGGGAAGTAGATGGAACATGAGACCCTCTTGATTTAACTTTGAGCTTGAGAGTCTGTTCAAGACCAAAAGAGAAGCACACCAGAGATGGAAAAGGAATTACAAATCTGTTGAGAACCACAAGAACATTGCCAGGGCATGAGATATTGTTAGAAAAGCAAAGACACAATGTGAATTAAAATTGGCAAGAGATGTCAGAAGAAGGGGGGCTTTGAGTATATAGACAAGAAGCAGAAACAAGAAGATACTGCTGGCCCAGTGTTAAGTGGGAGAAGTTGTCACCAGCACATTTGGGCCCCAGCACTGGAAGCAAACTGTGTTGATACAAACAGACCCACTGTCAATGAAGGAAAAACTGCTGTGTTGGCTATTATAGGAATTTAGCTCCTGCAAATCAATAGGACTTTACAATGTCAACTCAAGAGTATTGGAGAGCTGGCTGGGGTAACTATGAGACTGTTCTCCATAATCCTTGAGAAGTTATGGAAATCAAGAGACATCCCAGAAGACAAGAAGAGGGCTGATGTCACCCTCATCTACAAGAAGGGCTTAAAAGCAGACCCACGAAATTACAGGCCCCAGAAGAGTTATGGCACAAAACCTTCTGGGAGGATTCATTGCAAAAAAAAAAAAAAAATGGAGACTCTATTTTTACAAGGAGTCACATGGAAAAAAAGAAAAATAATGTGTACAAGTTACTCCTGGGGAGATTCTGATTAGACACAAGAGGAAAATTTTTTCACAATGGTAACAATTAGTTTTGGATTTATCCCCAGAGAAGTGGTGTATCCCTCAACATTAGGCACTTCAAGGTTCATCTGGGCAGGGTGCTGGGCCACCTTGTCTAGAGAGCTTTTTTCAAAAAAGTTTGGACTAGGTAATTCTTAAGATCTCTTCTAACCTGTTATTCTGTGATGCAAAAGAGTGCTTCCTAATTAGGTGTATGGAATCAAATGGCAGCAAACCCCACATTTTTTACCTTGATTAGGATTGCTTATAGTTTTCATATGAGATTACTTTCCGAGGATCATGTGCTGGTGATACAAGCTAAAGTTCCCGTATTCAACAGGATGCTTCTGCATGAAGTCATGTAGGATGTTACTATGGTTTCTTGAGATTTGAGAAAAATGGGAACTTGTAAAATGGCTAAAACCATTATATTGACAAATCTTCCCAACTCAGCATGTACTGATTTATTCTACTGTCATTTTTGCATGGTGTATTCAATGATTTTGTTCTGTAGTACTGTCATAACAGGTAGTAAGCCAGAATCATCAGAATTTTTTGTACTTGCAGTATCTGTTAAAAAATGCACATGGTAAGCAGTGGTGTCAGGTGTGCAGTGGTATGTTTTTAGGATTTCATTCTTATTTCGGTATCTGAATAAATTGGATGGGTATCATTGGTTATAATTGGTGTGACATCCAGTCTAATTTGGCCCAAGCTGTCATTTACAATTTTGCCTTTAATGGTTTAGTTCAGTCTTGGTTCAAAAGTTAATAAAGTAAAATGACTATGAAAATTATTAAAGGAATGAGCATAAATAGTCTACTAACACTACAGTAAAAATATGCTTGTGCTCACAAGCACATTGTTCAAAAAGATAAACTGTTTTCTTTTGTATTATTTATGAAATGTGTTCAAATAAATTAAGATAGTTTCTTTATGAAACACAGCTGTTAATTATGTACTATCTTTCAGCTAAGTAAAATGCTATAATCTACCATATCATTATTGGCCTGTATTTCTGACTTCTACAAAGCTGACTAATTTATCATTTGTATACTCTTCTAGTTCTTGTCAGTAGCACTCAGCTTAGCTGCTTATGGGGCATAGACATTGACAGCGGGAGGTGCTGTTTTGAGAAACATTCAGCATAAAGAGTTGTTTTTATGAAATTTAATGCACTTTTAAAAAAAGATTCACTGTAAAACCTAGCGTGAACATTTAAAGTCTGGCCGTAATACATAAGAATCTAAGAACTGATGATAGTTAGGGATAACACTGGGAATATTACAGAAAATATATTTTCTGCTATTTAGTTTTAGTTTTTCGTTTGTTCTTTGCTATTGTGTGGGAAACAATTAAAATGTTGGACTGTTGATCTACCATTATAGTATAATATATAAGTATAGTATAATATATAAGTAAGAAGACATTTTGAGTTTGCTGGTGTTAGTGTTACAGTACTACTGAAGTCAGCAAGTGTTGACAGGATGTGAACAGAGATACAGTGTATTTGTAAACAATATTCTGCTTAGTGACAAAAGCAGTCACCAAGCAGAATATTTAATCTAAAAATTTTTAAATCCCTCCACTTTTAAAATCATGCAATATTTATTTAGAATAGTGATACTTTGATACAGAAATCCCATGAAGTTTGTCTGGTGTGTCTTGAAATGCTATTTTTTTTCCATTTGGCAAAGCATGTCCTAAAACATCTTCTAAACTCTAATGTAAAGGAATTCTTAACGCTTGTAAACATTACAATAGCCTATGCTTTTATTATACATTACTTAATTTTTTGCCTTCTTCTACATATCAAAGGCCCAGTCCTGAAAGTATTGGATATTTTAGGATGTAGGAACAATTTTGAATTAGGCAGACCAAGTGCTCTGAAAGATTTTTATGATGCACGTATGTTCTCTGTTTAGGTGATGATGGGAAAGATCCTTTTTTTGACTCCATAAGTGGGTACATTTTCAGGACTTAAGTGTTTTGTCTAACCAGAAACTTCAGGATTTATTTAATTTTAAATGCATTTTATATATTTTATTTATAATACAGGTATTAAAAAGATTACAAAATAATTAAAATTTAAACTCTTCAGGCCTTATTTAAGTTTTCAAATTCAGAATAATTAGGAATACAAATTCTACCAAAGACCTCTATTTCCCTTTCTCTCTTTCTAGGAGACAGATAACATTTTCTCAGAAAAGTCACCACTTCTATATTCAGTATTATTCACAGCTTCTTTGTGTTGCCACCCAAATTTAGTTTTCATCATAAAGCTGCTGCATGAATGGTATTCCCCAAAAAATACATTTTTTTCTGCAGCTCCTTAGCTAAATTGTTTGGGTACCTTAAATACTCTGTATATTTAAATGAATACATATTAAGTCAAACCTGCAGGCTCTTTGAGCCAGAAAAGTCAACATTCAGAACTCCTGTGTATGTTGTGAGTACTGCAACATCTTTTTTAGCATTTTTTCTTTTTCCATATAGACTTGATAAAGTGTAAAATGAAAATTCCTTCAGGGTAATCTTGCATTGCTTTCATGATAAAGACGTTTATTATTTTTCTATAACAAATACTGTGCATGAATATAACATTTTTAGTCCTGAAATTCCTGCATTTCTGAAATGAAACAATATCTTTAAAGTTGATTAGTGCAGATTGAATTTATTGATTACAAAAAGAAAAAAAAATGTTGGAAGAGCTCTGTTTCTTGTTTCCTGACTGCTCTTTAAAAATTTTTATTATTACTTTGTTAGGAAAAACCTAGGTAGGCCACAAAGTTTATGCCAGAGTACAACAATACCAGCTATTTATCTTCCCCAAATATGAAAAATCACAGTTTTTGCATTACAGCTTTGGGGAATTGAGACATATATACTACCATTTCATGCTTTGGGAAGGATGTCTCAGGTCTGTGAGAAAGAATTAATGTGTCTGAATATGTGGCTCTGGTCAGACAGGATTGTAGAGTTGGTAGTAAAATGAAACAGAGAACCTGAAAAATTATGGTTATCAATTACCTTTATTGCCAGATGATTTTTGTTCCTCCTTTGTATGAATAATTAAAGCCCTTGGAAAACATCTCTTCTTCCCTGGATGCTACCTTTACAAACAATATGGATCAGTTGGTGTTAGTTACCATTTCTGGCACTTTCTACAGGAAGACAAAGGTCACTGCTACATATATTGTAACTTGGCTGCATTTTATCCTTCCCATCTTGCTGCTGTTGTTGGCTTAATCACATTTTCAGAGAAATTTTTAAAATCTCTCCATCCTTTAGGGGGGTGGGGGAGAGAATGGAGGGAGCGACCTAGACTTAAAGAAAAAGAAAGGTAAGAGTAAACAAGGTTCACAAGGAATCATCTTCAATTAATTCTTCTTTGTTTTCCCCCCTGCAAGATTGCCAGAGAGATGTGGTCTGTACACTCTGTGCCTGAATTCCACATGCAGAACTTGATTGTTTCTAGTTTTCATGACTGACAGCCCTTTTTGTGCATGCTTGTTTCCTCATTAGTGTTTGTCACAGTCTAGTAAGGAAAAAAATTGGAATAGATTAATTTTGTACCTCAGATGGGAGCTGTTATATCAGCTCTACAGTTGGTAGAACACCATGGACTTAGACTAGTTGTAGATTGTTTCATTGGAAGAAAGATGTCAGGATGAGCTTGAAAAAATGTCAGCTTTACAACTAAAAACCTCTGTAATTGTGTTTTAAAACCAAAAATCTTCACTGAGCACTGTGTACACAGTGTATTTTTTTTTTGTCCTATTTCATCACATATTGAATCATATTCTTCTGAAAAAATATTGTTTTGTTCTAAAAGGTATGTCACCTTATATTTTCTAATATAAACAGTGTTATATAGGTTGCTTCTGAGCATTTGCTGTTAAAAAAGACTTTCTACATAAAGGGGCTAGATACAATTCAGAAATAAAAACGTGATTTTCCTTTCATATCTCTCAGTTGAGTATTTGCCATATGGGTTGCTCAGCATTACACTCTCAGCAGGTCTAATTTATGGTAAACACACAGCAAGTGAACAGAAAAAAAACCACAACGAAAATATCCATATTCTTGATTCCAGTTTCTTTTTTTTTAACTGAAATTAGCTTATTCAGGTTCAGCCCATATAGTTGTGGCACTTAGTTGAGTGTGTGTGTATTTTCCATTCTCCTGGGATTTTGTGAAGACTGAAATTCTGCACTGTTCTGCCATGAGACAGCTTTGCTGGAGCTCGCACGGCAGTGTGTAAATTATACCTTCCTCGCTCTGGTCTGGCATGCTGCCAGCTGCCCCGGGGCTGTGCTGTCTCCATGAAGGGCAGTTGGTGGAAAACAGCACTTTTCTTGCTGTGGTATGGGGTGCTTCAGCATTATTTAGCTTCTCTCTGGGCCTCTGAAAGAGGTTTACCAAATAAATGAGTGTGTACATCTTCTGGGCCACTGCTAGGATTTGGAACAGGCACAGAAAGAGGTATAAAATAAAAATAAATAATAGTATAGTTTTTTCTCAATGAAAGCCATGGAAATCCATAGCATCAATATTTTGAAAACTTCCTCTCTCCAATGAGCTCCTAGGGCTTCCTCCTAGTATTGTATATATGCTTTCTTTCTCTCTGTGGGTTCTGTCCTTCAAGGGCTCCTTAGAGCTTGGTCCACCCTAGTCCTTGTATGTATCAGCAACCCAAGTGACCACTCTTCAATTGGTGCTTTCAGCTCAACTAAGAGTTTTTTCCTTCCAGTTGGTCTGCATTGCTATATTAAAAAATACCCCAAAAATGTGTGGTTTACATTTCCATCCAGTTTACATCTGAGCAAAAGAAACTCTGTAGCATAAATGGATGCATTTTTCTGAATAATAGAAATGGCTACCATTATGCACTTCACATTGTAATTGCAAACATGAAATAGCTACAAAAGGAAATGCTTTTTAAAAGCAGTGGTTTGCATGCTGCCCTCTGTCTTATTATACATGATACTTTGGTAATATATGCTTTCTTTTCTGCCTGGATGCTGTCTGAGACAATTGGGACTATTCTGGAGAAGAGAAGGCATTGTGGTTGCAGCCTAAGAGAGCTTAAAAAAAGATAGAGGGAGACCATTTACAAGAGCATATAGTGGTAGGACAAGGGGAAATGGCTTCAAGCTCAAAAATAATAGGTTCAGGTTAGATACTATGAAGAAATTATTTCCTTAGAAGGTGACGAGACACTGGAACATGTTCCTCAGGGAAGTCATTAATGTCCTTTCTCTAGATGTGTTCAAGACTAGTTTGGATGGGGCTCTGAGCAACCTGGTCTGGTGAAATGTGTTTCTGCCCATGGCAGGTAGGTTGGAACTATATGGTCTTTAGGATCCTTTCTAAACCAGGCCATTCTTGATTCTGTGGTAATTCAGAACTGTTCATGATTCCGGTTTAGAAGAAAGCGCATTGACCATTGAACAATCATGATACAATTTTCTTCAGCAACATTTTTACCATGTCTTCCAGATAAAATACTCACTTTATAGCATCTGTATGTATTTAGTTCAAATAAATGCAAAACTCTTTTCATGGGATCCTGCTAGATATTTGTCTTAGCATTGTCCCCATAGGTTGCGGGGGTGATCCAGGTCGCATATTTGGCTTGTATATTATATATTAGTATGTGCAGTTATATTTGATTTCCCTTTGCTCCATCTTATGGATAAGGACTAATTGGAGTGACCAGTTTTGGTTTTCTGTTTTGTTTTGGGTATTTTGTACTGCTCTAGTGTGCTGAGTCTTGCTGGTCTTCTCCACAAACTAATCAGTAAATACTGGCAGCTGAACAAATAGAAAGTATTGGTTATCATCCACTATGAATTCTTCCTTCATGTATATCATATATATCATTAGCTTAATTATTTATAGTGTTTCAGTCAGTTACACTTAGACAGATCCTCTGAGGTAATGGAATTTTATTTTGTAGTATAAACAATATTTACTCAGAAGCCAAATCTCAGCCTCTCTTCCTGTTGGCTTGGGGTACTATATACAGTTTAAAACTCAAAGTAAGGTTTTAAAGATGCCCAGGTGAACAAGTCCCTGAAAGTAGTAATTTCACTACTTATGCATTTAAATTTCTACTTGTATCTGTTAGCTGAAGTCTGGAACCACTGGTATTCAGACTTTTCAGGACTCTGGATTTTATGCATTAAACCATTTTAGAAAAACATTAATTTAGTTTCTCATGTCAACTGGAAGTAGTTGGGAGGTTAAAGTAAATTAAGTGGTAAGTGATCCTTTGTGTACTGTATACTCAGTCATTATGAACTCATGTTCTGAACACATTTTAAGTTGCATAGAATTTTTTTTAATCCACATTAAAGAGTAAGAAAACAAGTGTGCTTTCGAATGGCCCTCTGCACTGTCAGTGATTACCTGTGCTTGATGTCGCTATCCTTCACAAAATGTGATAATAATGTTACCTGTTAATATAAGAACAAAGTTTAACTCCACAGAAGCAGCTGGAAATGAATAACCACATTCTTAAATCTCCAAGGAGCACACTGTTTGGCATATACTGCTAAAAGTTCTTCATATTTAGGAGTGAAATACTTATGTTGTGTCTCAGCTGGTGTGCATGAGGGAATATTCTTTTCTCAGTGGTAACACGGAATTTGATTTTGTAAAATGTTTTTATATATATTTGATGGATTGAAACACTTTGAAGAAAACATACATTTCTGGTCTTAATCTAATTCAAAGCAGGTTTATAGTTCTGATTCCAGGCTTTTCTCATGTTTTATGTATAGGTAAATCAGAAAGTTATGTCTTTTCCAACCTAGCAGGGAGCAGAAGCAGACCTTTTCTGTGACATCCAGGAACTTGGTCAGTTGAACACTAATAAATGGATGTTTACTATGTGGATACTGTAGATTATTTGAAAAGGGATTATCTACAGGATTTGAAAAGGGTTTACCTTTTGGGAAGAGGGTCATGCTAACAACTGTATATGCTAAAAATTGTTTTTTTTTTAAATAGATGCAAATTGCAAGGGAGTGGTATATGAACCTCAAGATATGCTGAGTGTTCATGCCTAAAACTCTGTTAATACTTTAAAGTTTTCAAATGTAGTTACTATTTTGTAGTACTCTTGGTCTAGAATCAAACAAGGTTCCTGCAGAAGTCAGGGATAAATGTAACTGACAGATAGGAGCCTTCATGGATTTGGAAAGGACATTCCAAAGTTAAAGAAAAGATATGAAATTATTGCAGTAGAGGGGAGTGAGCTGCTAGGGTACAGAACATAAAGGTATAAAACAGTGTAAATATGATATAAACCAGCTTGAAGCTTCCACCAACTTGTGGGCTTCAAGATTATGCCATAGTACTTTTCTTATAGATGGGGCTGCTGGTTTGTGGCACTGCATGCCATATAAAATGTGCCATCCATTCATGTCTGTGTGTATATATGAACATATACACCAGATATATCTGAGACATATGACCTGTCTATCTGCCATGTAATGTATAAATTCTGTAAATTGTGCTATATGGAAGATTAATTAGGCTCACTGTCTTTCATCTTCATTACCCATTTTCATTATTTGAATGCATTTTGGTTAATTCTGTTTGTGAGAGTGCATCCAAATTTCTGACTCAAATACTGAGAAATAAATTTCTAACTTTCTGTATTTCAGAATTGTTCTAAGAAGGTACCTTGCCAAAGTTTCTTGTCCCAAAGAAATAGAGAAAGGCCAGAGTCTGTCCTGATGTAACTGTTACCAGGAACACGTTTCTCTCTTAAGTTTGGCCACATACAAGCTGTAAAACTGATTCAGTTCCACTCAGTAGTAAAATCTTTTTCCAGAAAAGCTTGTTCTATGTGTGATTTGGCTTAAACTTTGCAATTGACAATGAACGTTTCAGGGATGAAAGAAGTATTCGTAGTGAAAGTCAAGGAATTTCAAGGAAAGAAAGGAATTTTCAGGTAAAGAGTGAGTTAGCATAATCTAGAGGTAAGATACAGCCCAGATTCCATTGAGGGAAAGTATAAATGTAAGCAGTGAATGGCAATGGTTTCATAACAGAGATATAGACTAAGATAGCATCTTGAATGGTATCTACAGCAAAATACTTTAGTTTTTAGGACAAAGCAGAATGAAGATCAAGATGTGGAAATAACTGCATAATTCCACATATTAATAGCACAAGCAGATAGAGAAGATGCTTCATATTAGGACTTAGTTAATAGTGTTTCATAATTAGAGACAGTAAAGGTGGAGCTCTTTGAAGAACCATGCATGATTTAGTTACAGTGGGCAAAATGGTGATTTTAACATAAAAGAGCTTGTTTGGGGTCAGAAGATGGAAGCAGTTTTCCTGATTAAAAAATTGCCTTAGCTTCCCACTGTCTATATATTACTGGTTTTCTTGGTAGTTTTAAAGATATCCCACTGGTAAAGCTTTAAAAAAGAGACTCTCTTGACCTCATGAAAAAGTTAGTTGTTTGGAATGTTGAATGCAATTATATTGACATATGGTGATAATGTGATAAAGCGTAAGGGTTAAAGGTTGAAGGAACCATGGCTTGGCAATTAGCAATGTAAATGAAACATTCATTATCCAGCATGCTGAGAAGTTGATGAACTGTACAATAAATCTGAGCCCAAGTCACTACTGAGATAACTCATTTCAGACATAACGGTATTTATTAGGATTCTAGACATTGTTTTGCATTCTCTGGTGAAATATCTTGCTCTAGAAACATTTTCTCCATTAATGTATGTGAAGTAAATCAATACTAACAGTTTTTCAAATAATAAAAAGGAGGAGCGTGAAAGACATGGAAACTTATTCTGTTTGAAAATATGTTTGGTTAGACAGATTGGTGTCTCTTCAGTGCACTGGTATTGGTATTTCTTCAGTTGTCTCCAGTGACTTACATTAAGCCATTTTTTCTCATCTTCTGAGATACAGTTGAAATCATAATTTGACCTAGTAAGTGGATAGGCAGTTGCTAGATGTTGTAAATTCCAATGATACATAAAAGAAGGCATTTTTATGGTGAGAACACAGGACAAAGACTTGAGAGGAATGTAAAAAATGTTTACTCAGCATTTGTAAGTTCCATGGAGATGAGGTTTGTGTGTTATCAAGAGTATTACTTACCTGTCCTTGTATCTCTTAAAATAATGCTTACTACCAATGAAATTAATCAGCTAAATTTTTTCACTCGATGAAAGCAGAGATAGATTACCTTCCACTCATTAGACAGGTCTATGAACAGCTCATTATTAGAAACTCAGTAGTTTCTAATAATACCATAAATAGTGTATCATTTGATCAGTAAAAATAACTGAGGAGGATTTGGCAGAAATCCAAGGCAAAAAAAAAATCCAAGAAATATGTGCTAGGTTACTTTTCAGTGGCAGCAGGATATGTATTTGTTTTCTGTTTAAAAATGTTGAAGTTGTCTGTTCCTTTTAAAGGCTCCCAGTTTATCATAGCTGTAGCAAGTAATGCAGTATGTTTATCTGCTCCAGCTTTGCATCTGTTTGGGATTGTTAGAAATTTTGTGTTACATTTTATTTTACGTGTATTTCCCACTGTGGAGTAGATAAATTCTTTATTATTGAGGCAAAACATTTGGAATAGATATATATGAATGACATATAAACTCTGGAGGAATATCACGTACTATGCAATTTTCATGCTAGTTCTTTGAAATGTTGTTCTTATGGATCATTATGAATCTTGACAGATCACATAATGATTTATGAATTGAGTCAAAAAAATCAGTATTCTCTTAATCTTCTTGTCTATGAGTATCTGATCCAGACAATAATTTTTATTTCACTCATCAGCAAGAAATGCAGTATTTGTTTAGTAGCACAAGGAAATATAATGCACTTTACAGAAGAATAAGTTAATATTATGTATTCTGTGCAGAAGAGATAGCATATATATGTATATAGTATGATATATTTGGATACTATTCTGTTCAACAGTGAAAGTACAGGGAACATGCATGGAAAACTTTAAAGAGCATTGGCTCCCCCCCTTCCCCTCATTTATTGTACAGAAAACTATTCAGAGAGTAAGCTGATGTGTTATACATATTAAAGAGCTGAAAATTGCTTTTGAGTAGTCATCTTTCAGATAATTTATAGATTTAATTTCTCTTTAGAATATCTTAGTTTTATTGTTCAATAGACATTTCTTTAGGTCAGCATGGTACACGAGTTGGAAAATGCAGGATACATTTGAGATCATCTGGAAAGCATGTAACAGTGGCAAGAATTAAGTACTCAGAATTCTTCAAAATTGCAGTTTAAACTAAAAAAGAAAAAGTCTTCCAACTTCTTGGAATAATTGAGATGGCTGAGTATGATATCATCCAAATATAGGTTGCAAAACAGTTTCCTTACCAGAGACCACTTGGTTTCTGGTATGGTTGTGTCAGAGCATGGCTGTATCTTAAAACCATAATTGTGCAAATGCAACACTTGGGCTGAAGGACACCAGCCAGAATACTTGTTATAAAGACAAATGCACATACTGTCTTTAGCACAGCTTCGCCAGAACTGAGAGTCGAGCTACTAATTTATTATAAAATTGTGAGGAAAACACTATGAAGAAAATATCATTGTATTTATTTAAATAATACATTGTTGTATTTATTTAAAGTTCTATTTTTATCTAATTACCTAGCTTTGAATTTCTTTGATTATTTACATAATGTTCACTTCTGTGGCTACTGCTGTGTTTTTCCATAATAATGATACCAGTTAGGTGAGTTTGAGGCAATAAACTCTAGAATATATTAAGACTTTTAAAATTAAAAATTACCAAAGGAGTTAGTGTTCTGTAGCTTATCTTTGCTTTTAGAATATTTCATTGTAACATCTCTAATTTAAATAAATTTGCTTATCCACAGTTTATTGTATAACTAAACAGTGTTCTGAATTACAGTGTTTGTAAGGTCTTAATTTCCTGAATACTTACTGGCAATACTCAGCTTGACCAACTTGAATTGATATGCCTAAGCAGTAGTTTGTGTCTGTGTTTATTTACAAATATACTTTCTTGAAACATGCATATGGATACTTTGGAAATATGAACTATTCAGTATATATACAGCTTATATACAGTGTAAATAAAATATTCAGTGCATATGCAGTAAAAAATAGATATACATTGGGTGCTTTTAACCAACTTATTTACACAAGCAGCTCTATCAGTAAGCAAAAGCAGAGACCTGAAAAAAGTCTGAATTGCCTTTACTGACTTCTAGGTGTTTTCTTTAATTACTGTGCTTTCAGTTTCTCACTTTGAAAAGCTCTTAGAATTTTGAAAGAAAGCTTCGTGGAGAGGGCTGGTCTTTCATCTCCCATTATACCCTTATTTTAGATTTCTTAAGCTTTTTTTGTCATATTTTTCACTGTACTTGACATTTCCTTTTGACTAAAGGTGGAAAATTCATCAGTCACTGTGGTGTCATGACAACCCAAGACAAGTAGGCCAGAACACTCTATAATCTTTGCTAACTCTATAAACTTTGCTAGACCACTTCTGATGATATCTCAGAATATATCTCTTTTATTGCAAAGTACTTGAACAAACCTTCTGGAAAAATCATTGATGAGACAAAGAAAAATTAAGACTTTGAGAAGTAAGGTGAAGGTACCTGCACATACACTGTGCACTTTTCAGACATGTTAAGACAAACATTCATTTTTGTGGCATCCAGTTAAATTAAATAATGCTGTGACCATAAAAGCTCAAATCCAAGTAGTTTCTCAGAGTTCCAGAACTAGCAGGTAAGTAATATTTCTTTAATATATTTTTGTATTTCTCAGTGAAAACCAATCAAAGATATTAAGTGTGATATCCATAGGCATGTGGTCATCATAAGATGTAGGAGGGTCCACATCCAAACAGCCAAAACACCGTTTTGAATCAGATTTTTTTCCTTAGGTTTTTCTGTATAGACCTCTTCCAAGTATCACTGTTCGTTCTCAACAAGTAACTCTCCTGTCAAAAAATAGTCTCTTTCCAGTATGATGCTCATGAGTTTTGAGTAATCAGAGTCAGGCTTTAGGTGATGTGTCTGTTTTTTGTCATGGGATATGTGGAGTTGGAAGGTACCCAGAAGAGTCATTGGGTCTGACTCCTGGCCCTGCACAGCACCATCCACAAGAGTCACACCATGTGTCTGAGAGCACTGGCCAAATGTGTCTTGAGCTCTGTTGGGCTGGTGCTGAGACCACAGCCCTGGGGAGCTGTCCCAGTGCCCAACCACCCTCTAAAGGAAGAGCCTTGCACTGAGGGCTCCCCTCAGTCTCCTCCAGGCTGAACAGACCAAATGACCTCAGCTGTTCCTCATACACCTTCCCCTCAAGACCCTTCACCATCCTTGTCACCCTCCTTTGGATGCTCTCTGATAGCTTTTATCCTTCTAAATGTTGTGATTCTCACACCAGCCCCCAGCACTGGAGGTGAGGCTCAGAGCAGAGCAGGACAATCCCCTCCCTTGCCCATCTGTGTTGCTGTCCCTGATGCTCCCAGGACATGGTTTCCCCTCCTGACTCCAGGACACTGCTGGCTCAGGTTCAGCTTGCCACTGACCAGGGCTCCCATCCCCTTGCAGATGCAGAATTCAGCCCTTTCCCTTGTTGAACTTAATATGGTTGGTGATTGCCCAGACCCCTGATTTGTCAGAGTCTTTCTGCACAGTCTCCCTGCCTTTTGAGGGAGTCAGCAGCTCCTCCCAGTTTTTGTTTTCTGGGAATTTGCTGAGTGTCCCTTCCAGTCCTGCATTCAAGTGATTTATAAAGATGCTGAAGAGCAGAGGGCTGAAGATGGAGTCCTGTGGAACCCCACCAGTGACAGGTTCCCAGATACCCCATTCACTGAAACCCTTTGTGCCTGACCTGTGATCCAGTTGCTCACTCATCCCATGATGTGTTTATCCAGCTGTGTATTAGACATTTTGTCCAGAAGGCTTCTGTGAGAGGCAGTATTGGAAGATTTACTGAAATCCAAGAAAATCACTTCAGCTGGCTTCTCTTGGTCAGCTGGGTGTGTTATTATGAAATGAAATGGAGTTTGATAAAGCAGCTTCTCTCATGAAGCCATGTTGTCTGTGACCAAAGACTGTTGTCCTTCAGGTTTTTTCAATATTCCCAATATAATCTTCTCCCTAAATTTGCCTGTTACTGAAGTGAGACTGACAGACATGTATTTTCCAGGGTCGTCCTTCTCAGTCTTGAAAACCACCTTTCAATCAGCTGACTAGATGTTTCCAAAACTCATTGATGAAAAATCACTGAGAAGGGCTTTGCAATGACACCAGGTCTTTGAGAAGTGTTGGATGAATCCCATTAGGACACATGGATTTATAGGGGTTCAGCTGGAGCCTCACAATCCTCACAGTTTCAGGATCCATGGTAAATTGGTCGTTCTTGCAGTCATGATCCTCTAGCTCGGGGCATTGAGGCCCCCTTGGTCAGTCATCTGTGTTGAAGACAGAGGGAAAGAATGCATTGAACATCTCTGCCTTGTCCATGTTTCTGTTTGTGAGATAACCAGCTCTTCTATAGTATTGATATAGAGATAGAAATTACTTTTTTTCTCAGTTGATCATATTTAGATTGTGTTTTCTAGTTGCTATCCTCATTTCAGCTGAGTGTCCATAGATCTGACCATAACTCTCTTGGCAGACATGAGGGGAGACCCTAGACCATGCGTCTTAGGAGAAAAAAAGTTTTTTAAACTTTTTAATTCTTCTGCTGCCATGAAAATTAATGCTACTAACTCTGCTGTGCAGGATGGATGTGAAAAATCGGAATAAACCAAGTAGTAATGGTAAGTTATGGTATGGTATTGAAATGACTATGAGAAAAAGGTGGTGCATCTTCATGTAAAACACCATAAATGTCAGGACCTTCTAAGAAAGAAAATAAAAAGATTCTTCTTTTGGTAATTTTCTTGATTGCTTGAGATGTTTAAGAGCACATCAGACTACAGAGATCAGCAAGCACAGAGCTAGAATCTGAATCTTCAGAGCCTGCTGTAATTGACATTTACTATAAGCTAATTACACAGAACAGTGCTTATTGTATGGGTGAGGACTGCTGGTTTGTAAGGCGGCTACCTAACACTGCTCATAAGCAGCACCTACTTAACAGCTTGTTTATCCATGTCCTGCTTACTGCATAACAGCTCCCCTATTCCTGTATGATGGAAATGAGAGTCCTGGCTGAAAATTTTAGTCATAGCCTTCTTTTGTGGAAAATTGGAGCCACCTGCTGTCTAAAGAAGGCATTGTTTAAGGTGAAGTGTGTGGTTTTTCTGTCTTGTCCTGTAGCCTCAAAAATTCTCTGTTGTTTTTTGTTAGTGGGTATTTGCTAACACCATGGAAGCAAAATCATTTAGGTCTAGATGCTTCTAAAAAAATCCTGCCCACTAGTATATATACTGAAAGGCATTTATCCAGACTTCAGCATTAACTGTTGCTCAGAAATTTGTGTTGCATAGATGGCTTGAGAATCAGGAAAAGAGCTGGACAAACAGCCATCTCTAAGGGTGCAACATGAAAAAATCTCAATGAATAAATTTATTTCTCTTTCCTCAGTTTGTAATTAGCTCCCATTACTAGTTATCTTCTGAATAATTTTTAAAAATTCCACTCATTTCACACAGTTCAACTCTGAATATGTCTCAATGGAAAAAACATGCCAGGATCCTAGTTTCCTATTTCTTCCTGATTTTGTGTCTAATAAATAAAAAAAAAAATAGTTGCTCATACACTAGAATACCCCAACCAGTCAACCAAAAAAATTCCCCAAACACCAAACCAAACCATCACAAAACTGGGAAAAAAACCTTAGTCATGCTTTTTTGGGTTTTGTGTCAGGTAGGTTATCCAGATCTAATCAAACTTTGTAAGCCTGTCAAGATGTTTTTCCTCTAATGTTTCTCCACCACTTCTGCAGGCCACATTGAGCCATTGTCTGCTGGCCAGTTGCTCCAGTTATGCCCAGTTATGTGCTATGTTTTGAACTTTAACAGCTGTAGCTGTTACATGGAACTAAACACATAATCATGGGTCAGTTTGGGACATAAAATAGGCAGTAATCCAGGCTGCTCTTCCTTAGCTACAATGAGCTGTTAAAGAGTAGGAAGAAAGAAACATGTAAAACACCTAATTTGCTGCTGAAGTCAAAAGATACCCATTAATTAGTTTTAAGTTTCCCAGCATTTTCATTGCTGTGGTAGTTGCTCGTGTCTTCTACACATACACAATCACACCCAGTGCAAATAAGACAACATTTACATGTAGGTTGAACCAAATGATTATAAATGAATTGACGGATGTCTCCTGGGATTGGACATAAAGGTCTTGTAAACTGAAAATTTTATAAACAAACAGCTGTTGGGAAAATACCATTATGCTGTAATAGCTGCTATTAAAATCCATTAGCAATCTTGATGGCCTGTTTGAATTTGATGCATCATTTGCTCTGACAGCCTTTCTTACTAAGAATTTTGTAAAATATATGTAGATTATGAAAGACAGTAGTAATAGACTAGGAGATTAACACTGAATACACATTTTAGTTCTGTGTGCCAATCAAGCTTTGAAGAATGCTGTGTATCCTTGAGTTTAAATGTCAGCAGAGAAAAAGGAGCACATTAACCTGAACAGCTGCAAAGCTTTCTCCATCACTGTGGGAGAAATACACAGCTCTGCAGAGATGAAGTATTTCCAGGTTAGAAACCATGTTTCAGGCAACGAAATAAATCTCCAGTGTTTTCTAAGAGTTTGTGTGCTCTCCTAATTGATGCCAAACTGTCATTCTCCTGCTCACAGATCCATATACCGCAGTGGATACCAGCTGCCATAGGGGTAGGTATAGCCTGTAGATCATGCTGCTACTAACATTAGTCAGAGTTCTAATGAGATTTTGAAAAATATGTATGCCAAGAACTTTGTGAAACGGCTCCTCTTTTAAGAACAGTTCAAGTGTCAGTGATACAGCTAAACTGTCCCTTCAGAACCAGGTATGAGAACACACAGAATGAGCTGCCTGTGTCTGCAGATAGAGGCAGAGAGTTGTTTAGCTTGTTCATGGATGCTGCAAGGGCACCATCTGGTGGATGAAAAAGAAAGATTAAATCAGATTTAAATGTCTTTTAATCAAGACTTCTTGTCTGCTGCCTTTGTTGGTAATGCTGATACTCAGATGATGTAATACTTGTTATTGTACATATTTAGTTTCCTATTTCTTCCTTCTTACTACTTTTCAGTGTTTCAATCAATGAACTCTACATAACAGAGAATTCTATATAAGTATATCTGTATACTATGATATAAACTCAGGTGCCCAGTTTATGGGTACCCTCTTTTCGTCCCTCTCTTTGTGTCCAGTCTCAATTTCTTTATCATATCTTTGTTCTCCCTGATACCTGTAAGCAGCTGTTTGCTGAAAGTCTGGCAAAGAATGCTGTGTCTTGTTCTGTTTCCTCTCATCACTCACCCTCTTCTTCCTGGTAGATGTAGAGTGGTGAAGGTAAATAACACGTTTTATGTTAAGAATGTTGTTCTTCTAAAGAGTACAGCAGAATTATGGTCAGCTCCTTTTGTTTGAGGGAGGAATAGAAGGGCTTGTGGTTCACTCTAAAGAGAAGTAAGTCAGTGCCTTTTATGTTTTTTTAGCTCTGGACCATTGTGTATTGCAATTTCAATGTTTAAAGTTATGCCTTTTTTAAGGATTATGATACAACTATATTCACTGAAAGAGCTGTAGGTGTGTGTTACTGCTGTTTATTCTTAACAGAATTGCAAGAGACTGAAACTAGATTAATGTAGTAGATTCACTATTTAATGTGCATGTTGTTAAAAAGAGCCTTTTCTTCACTACTTAGCATCTCCTATATGGTTCTGATAATATATTATGCATTCCACTATCTGCCTCTCTGTAGCACTTAGCAATAAATAGTCTTTCAAAGCAAAGTGTAGCAGAGATAAAGCCCTTGTGTCATTCCATACAGATTTTTTAAATGTTTTGGAAGAAGACTTGCTACTTGAAGCCTGGCTTTCTCATTTACGTGCTTTAAACAATATTTTCAGAAAATAAATGAATTAAAAGATATCAAATTTGCAGAGTTTGAAGTGAGAGAATTCTAAAAATGAGCCAGCAGGATAGAAAGCCTTAGATGTGGCCTAATTAATAAGGTTTGTGTTTTATTTCCATAGATTCCTTCAGTTCCCTGAGTTCAGTAAGATTTGAATACATTTTAAGCATATTTTATCTAAAGTATATTACCATTTTGACCATCCTATATTTACTTCATTTGCTTCAGTGTCCAGACAACACAAATTCAAGATTATAAAAAATGCAATTCAAAACTTAATTTTGAAGTCTCAAATTACCAACAGGCACCAATGAAGTCAAAGGGATGAAGCAGTACAAAATCTAGTAAATGGGCTGCTTGCTTAGTTGGGTGAAATTTTGCTTTGAAGTTGCTGAGAAGTACCTGTTTCTTAGTGAGTTAGAAATATGCTTCAGTCACAATGAATAACTGCAGACCAAAGCAGAGAGTAAGCTTATGTTTAGGCTTGGCTCAAAATTTAAATTTATGGAAGAAGGCTGAAATGGTGTGATGAGCAGAGCCAGTTGTGCTATCTGGAATCACTAGTGCATATGGTGGAATTACCAGTAAGTTGGTAGAGCCCAGCATTTGAGACTTGTGTTATGCTGCAGGGGCTGTACTTATACAGCTGAAGATTCTGGAAAATAATTGAGCTGGCTGCTGAACATACTGAGAAAAAGTGATTTTGCATGTCACTTTTCCTGTAATGTTAAATCTTAAAGCACGTTTTTGTTTACTGACCCCAACAAAATCCCCATCAAAATGTTATTGCTCTTTAGAAAAAAAAAACCTTTTTCTTTTTGACATGCTTCCACTCACATTTTTTAAAAACATTGAATATTTTATGTAAGTATTGAATAAAACTAGAACAATATATGAAACAGATTCCAGTTCTTTAGGGTGATTGTTTGACTGCCTTTACATTCCAGTGTCACCAAAGCAGTCCTATATTTCAGAGTGGTTAATGTCAAATTGATTTTATGATACTGTTTTGTTTCGCATCTCATTTTCACTTTTATTTGTCTAGTGAGAGAGACTTTCTGAAGCCTGAAGAAAGCATGTATGCTGGAGAACTTGGTCCTGTAGGTACAAAAGCAACCTTACAGAAAGCTTGTGTTTGGTTCTCGGGTAACAGAACCATCTCAGTAGTAAAGCTGCTCTCTTGGTTACTGCAAAACAGAGTCAAGGGTGCCACAGGTATCTTCAGCCTGGTGTAACCAAGTGTAAGTCCCCTGGCAGGCATCTGCAAAGGACTTTGTTTTATCCTGTTTTTTCTTGTGTTGGTAATGACTGTTCTCTCCTCTGAAGGAACTGACTGTTTAACAAACGAGTTGCTAAAGGCATTTTGTTTGCATAACTGTAAGTGCTTATTAGAAGAATCCATAGGAAACTTAAATGAATTACAAGAAACTGAATTGCTACTCTTTATTTCTCTGGGATTTTTTTTGGTGGCGAAGTTTGGTGTACAGCATTTGATCCTCTCTAGTCAAATTTCTAGTTCCTAGTTCAGTCTCACTCTAGATAAAACTAAAGTCAGTTGCATGTAATACATTGATCCTTGTTTGTTCATATGTTTTGGAGGTAGATGTTAATTTTCCCCTAGCAGAGATATAAACTGAATGAATAGAAAATTAATTCTCTTTTGTCTTCAATTGTATTTCAGACAGTTACTCCAATTGGCAAGGCACTATGGGTGGTCAACCAAAGTGCCAGTGATTTAGCATACAGTGCAAAAGTGATTTAATAAAAATAATTGAAAGTGCATTTCTAAAATACTAACATACATAGCAGGGAACTTTTACTTCCTGGAAGGGGCTTTTGCTAAACTTGAGTACCAAAGCAGTACTATGAATACCATCTGTGTGCTGTAACTGATTGGGGAAATTCTTACGTGTGGATTAGTGGCATGTGCTAAATCCTGTGAAATCAGTGAGAGGATTAACATAAACTTTTAGTCATGAATTCTGAATTGGCCTATTTATTCAAGCCTATTATTGGCTTGCAAATTGAACATCTAAAGGTAATAATTACTGTTTGTATTTTCCCATATGAAGTGAACCTGTTTAGAGTAGGGTTTTTCAAAAACATGGATCTGTGGTGCTGAAAGGAAACGTTTGTTGTGAACCAAAGGATAAAGGTATATAAAAAAACTGAAGTACAATTAGAGAATATTGTGCCTCAATGTGAAACTGTATTTTGCATTTAGAGAAATTTGGTGTAATAGGAAGGAGAATGAGAAGTTGAAAGTGAGAACAAGACAAGTAAATAATAATGTAAATGAAGAATTTTCAGCTGGAGGAAGAAGACTTGTAGGAGAAAATAGTATTATGCAGTCAAGAGCATGAATGGAAGAAGTAAATTTTTTGAGAAAAATTATTTGCTGTTAAAAAAAACCAAACTGTGAGGAATCAAACAGCTGCTTTAGAAAGGCAGAAGATGTAGCTAGACAAAAGAGAAAGCTTCACCAATTACTAAAATTTGATGAAACAAAAAACTTAGAATATATTAGAATTGATGGAACTGAATTCTGCATGAATGGCTCTTTGGATTTATTATCAGCTGCTTATTTTATTTTATCTTGCAGCAACCATTTTCCTGTCTATATATATGGAGTGAAATAGCTTTAACAATTAAATAAGCATTGTTTTCTCCTTTAGTGATATTGTGAGTCGAACACGTAAATTAGCAAAGTAAATCTAACAGGGGAAAGAAAGGTAAAAAATAAAGGAAAAATTAAAATTGCCTTTAATTTTGTATGGTTGTGCTGCTGTGTGAGGAATACTCAGGTTGTAAGACTGTCTTCTGCATCAGATTTTTGTCATTTTGCCTTTGTTTTTTTATTGATAAACTAATAATTTCACATTAGATACCATGCCCATCCAGAAGCAATTAGTAATGAGAGAAAATATCATCTCATGAAAATATTTTCACAATTTCTTCTCCTTTTGAATGTTTTACCTGAAAGTTTTTTTGTTTCTTCCAAAAGATTTTTACTGTTTCTACAGCAATAATAGTGGTAAAAGTTTTGATATTTTGTCATTTAGTGCAAGTCAGAGTGAATGATTTGTTTAGAATGTGAGAGCATAGGAGGTACTGCAGGTTTCCTTTTACTTTCTATACACAAATAAGCTCTGAGGATAAGGATATTTTGGAATGGTGCTGCTGTCAGAGATGGTGCAGTGGAATTCTCCTAGGCATTTTCTGGCTCTTCTCTTTGGATTGCAACAAGAAGTCTGGCAGCATTTTTTCCTCTGTTACCAAAGATGCCATTGTATTAGAAAAGAAGGAAAAAACCCCAGCCTTTCCCTCTCAAAAGTATACCTCAGGACTAATGCAGCTGTATTATTTCTAAATATACTATTTGCTGAACACTAAGGGTTTATTTTTAACTTGAGTTAAAATAATTTTCAAAGATTAGGAGAAAGTTATTTCCTGATATGGAACATATAGATATATAATATCTATAAGGTACAGAAGGTACTACCAATGTATATTTAATTTTTCAGACCTGTCTGCCTGTGATGGCATCCATTTATAATACCTCTAGCTTCTTTCTATTGGAAGTACTTTTAATGGTGCACCTAGTCTTGCTGTCTGCAGACAAAAGAAGTGTTCCTGGAAGTAGGAGAGAGACTGTTTCATGCTGCCTCTATAGTGGCAACAGCAAAAAGATCTAGCACTTCTTGCCAGACAAAACTCCATGTTAGGGGAAAATGGCAATAGTAGAGTGTTATCAATGTTATGACAAAGGAAGTCTCCATTTCCAGTTTAAACTACAGACATTAAAAGTGCACTAAGAATAGTCTGCCATCCTGCCTTGGCATTTGGGTTTTGTTGGCTTTGTTTTAGTTTTGATTGTGGGTTTTTTTTATTATTATATTTTAATGAAGAATTAACATTTTGATAGAACATTTGTTCATGGATTTGCAGTGGTTAAATCAATAGTTAATGAGGTTCATCGTATAATTTGAGCTTGTAGTTTGTTTATGCTAGACCAACTTTATCCATACTCCAAACAAATTATCTCTTATAATCACCAGCCTGAAGATAAATCTCTAAATGTTTTTCTGATGATAGTGCTGTGGTTGGCAGGTGTTAGAAGTGCCTCCCAGGGACAAAGATTGAAGATGGGCTTGTTCTCACAAATCCTTCAGGCGAGGTTGTTTAGCTTTCTATCCTGTCATCTGCAGACGAGCCTTGTATGGTGCCCCACTAATGAAATCTAATAGGCAAAGGTCATATATCTTTATGAAGAAAAATGCAAAGCTGGTGAGTGATGAATGTGCTTCATGGGGTTCAATGGACGATGCGTAGCAATAAAATCCATGTGCTTTAAATGGCTTGGCATATCTCTGTCTTTTGTGCCTTAACTACTTTTTATAGCAATTCTCATTACTAGTGATGGGAATAGATAAATACAAAAAAGTTGAATGAATGCAAAGTTTTCTGTGTAATTAAAGAAATAGGTGGGAGTAATTAGTTTTCAGTATTCATACCCTAATGAGTGAGATGGCAAGCATAATAGTACACAGCAGTATTGTATTTAAATTTGAAAGCTCTCTTGAGTGGCAGTAGAAGCATACTATCTGGCATGAAGATGTGAAGATTTAGGTAGAGTCTAACATCAGTTATGAATCAAAAATGCCTTTGTCAAATGCCAAAACATAATATTAAAAATTATGGGGCAGTACAAACAAAACATGCTGGTATAAAATTGCAGATAGAACTACTAAATAATGCAAGTCAGTGCCTTTAAGAAATTGCTAATCTGAAGTTAGAAGGAATCAAATAAACCAGATATTGTTGAATCACTGCTGTTTTTTAAGAAGTTACCAGTTCATTTGCTATAGTTACACTGCTGAGCTAAGAGACAGTTCAATAAATCAACTCAGGCTTGATGGATTTTACAAACCATTGCAATGAGCGTGTGAAAGAGGAAAGAAATCTTTTAGTATTCCCACTTTGACAAAAGGATATGCAAAGAGCCTGAATGGATGAATGGTTGATTAATTTTGCCAGAAATTTTCTTGACAGCCAGAAATGCGTTTTTGCATTATCATGTTTGCATGGGGATTATTTTGTAAGGTATGAATTATTACATATAACCTTACACCTGAGACTTAGCTGGCTAAAAGAGACGGTTCCTGGTCAGTACATGTATGGTTGTGATGTTTCTTATGTTTTAATTCATCACTCTGGCAATTCAGCCTTTTGCTTGTTACCACTTGCTAATCAGTCAACAGTGAAATCAAATATTGTATGTGACTAAATGAACCTTGTAACTGAAGTGATAGGTTGTGTCTTTTTCAGTATTTTTTAATTGATTTACAAGCTATGGAAAAATCAGATGGAAGTTCTTAACCTATAAAAGACATTTTAAAAAGTGTATTGTAGGCTATGTCCACATAACTTATTAATTTAAAAAAATTAATTCTTCTTTTTCTCCTAAAAATTTTTGAGGTAAATAATTATTGGATTGTATAAATTATGCTGTACTTCAGTATGGAGATATTTATTTTCATTTTGTACATATTTTGTGCATATTTTGTATGGGAGATCTTTCCCTATAAATATGGTACATAAGCAGTTGCCTTTACTTATAGTCTTTGTATACCTGTGGTTTCAAAATAAAAGACTTTCCTCTCCATGTACTTTTGTTAAAAAAAACCCATTCATATTTACTTCAACCTTTAAAATTATGTGGAGGGAGTACCGTTCAACGTACTACATTTCTCTGTACTTCTCTACTTGGAGCAAAAGTTCATACAGCTGTTATTAAAAATTTTCTAGTTGGTCCCTTAGCTTATTTTACAGGCAGAGTGTTAAAGACACATTTGAAAAGGAGGTGTCATTTAAGCCTTTGAACTTGAAAATTACATCTATATATTTTAATTTATTTTGCATTTTTAGCAACTCCAAACTACTTACCATCAACAACCAGAAATGCTCACAATTGGGAGCTTTATCAGTCACAGTTTACCTATTACAGAAAACATCCACTAAAAAATGAGACAAATTGCAAGCACTTTGAATTTCTTCCCTTAGAGATGGAAATAAATTTGCCTCTGTGCCAGACTACATGATGTACTTTGATGTTCTCTGATTTCTGTACTGCTGCAAAACGTTTTTCGTCTAGATATTGAGGTTACATCCATCTAATATTATTATTAGATAGACAAGAGTTTGCAGACCATTATCTGTGTTTATTAATGTGTTTAGGCAATGCAATGTTTATGTTGTGCAGCAGTGGCAGTGCCTTGGCAGGGTTTAATCTCCAGCCCTTCTGATCTGCTGCATTCTTTGAGTACATGTGCACAAACCCCACTGACACCAGGGAGCATTTTTGACTGTTGTATTTCAGAGAGCTTGTTGTTCACCTCAGCACTCACGGGGGGTTGCCTTGCTTATGGATAAGAATTTGTGTTCCTTAGGTGGGGGACAGTGATAGACATTGAAGGCAGGTATTCCAACTCTAGGAAGAATGTTGTAGGCTGAATGGGCCATGATGATATCCTTATGTTACACGTATATCATAATGTCTTTTGGGATACATGAAGATGCTCTGCCCCAGCTCCTGAATTCAGAGCTGCCTCAGCTAGTTCTGTAAATGGGGAATAATGAAACTGAAGTTTGGCAGTGTAACTGAGCAAAATTTTTCTACCTCAAGTTCTACAAATGGAGACTTCACAGTCTGGCCCGGAAACCATATGATGTGCTTAATACACAAAAAAACATGTAAATCTTTGTATGCTCTACTTAAACAAAGGTTAAAATGGACAAGCCTGAATTTGAATATCCAGAATTTGTACCTTTATCAAATGTGAGTAAAACCTGTTTAGCTGCAATCTGAATTCATAACAAATGGATCATTGTTAGAACACTAGGATGAAATGCACCAATGCTCTAGAAAACACACCCTTTCCATTATGAACCTGTCTAAATATGCTTTCATTAAACAAATCATGCTAATTTTTTTTTTTCATTAAAGAGGAATTCTTGTTTTTTCTTAGCTTTCTTTTGGTTTTTTGTTTTTTTTTTGTTTGGTTTTTTTTTAAGTTACTCTGCTTTTAATGAAAATCACAGACAGTAAAAACACAGCCATCATTACAGTACTAAGGGGTGTGAGTGCTAAACAGACACTCATTGAATTACTCAACATGAGCATTCCACAGTGCTATAGTATTTCCAGTTCAAATGCTTTCCAACTTAAGTTTGGAATTCCTAAAGTTAAATATGTGGCTGGAGTAATCATAGAGCAAAATAGCAAATCTCAAATATGCCCATTTGCCTCCTCTTTAGTTTAGGACCTAATACCTTTTTTGTCTTTGGAAACAGTACACATAAAAAAGAATTTGATGCTGTTTTTCTTCTCAGCAGAAGACTGATAAATTTCAATGCAGAAGATCTGCTATTTGGTACATCAAAATGCACAACAGAAAAATGCAGTCTTTCCTTACATAAAAGGTAGTGATTTTTAATACAGCATTTTTACCAGTGGTGTTCATAGGAGCAAACAGAGGTAAAACAGATACACTTGTTCATGTTTCTAGAGTCTTGTAAACATCATATTTATATATAGTTTATACTGTTCTTTAAATTTTCAGTGACTTTCACTTGAAAACTTTTTATTAAAAAAATGAGTATTTTTCTGCACTCTTTTGCCTTGCTTTTTAATTTTATTTTTTTTATAAAGGAGGGGGCTTCTAGTAATTAGCTGGATTTACAACAAATGGCACACAGACTGTTAGCTCTGCATGTGTGCTGTATCATTGGTGTTTACCCTATTATATTGCAATTTAAGTATGTCATAAAGTTTTATCAGTGATCACATAGAAATAAACTGGAATGCAGAAGTACCGACCATGAAATATTAAGAGAATGCAGTATGTAGCAGTATCTATGACTTATGTATTGTGATAATTGCATCAGTTGTGAAAATTATAATAGGATACTATATTCCTCATTTATATTTTGTGACGGTTGGGTATTTTTAGCAAATGAGTTGTCAGCAGAAAGGCTTCATTAGACCCATCAGGGTATCTGCCCATGAATAACGAATCCCAAACTGTACTGACAGTTTCCTTGAGCCAAAATGATGGAGCACCTCTGACAAAAGCCATATTGTGCTCCCCATGTGAGAAGTGTGAAGAACAAAAGAGACAGTTTGTTCTTAATTTGGTCAGGTTAATATTGACACAGTTAGCTTAGAAGAGTCAGAAGTGTGTGTAATGTACACTTTACATTACTTTGCAGTGATCACTTGGGTAATTGGCTGTTGATTTCATGAATCAGTGTTGCAAGAGACAGAGAAGTTACAGATTCTCTTAAGATATTTCTTGGATATTTTGCTTCTTTTAAAGGATTATCCATGTCTATAGTTACATTATCTGTTAAAAAGAGATTCCTGAGAATCAAAAAGGAAAATAGTTTCAGTGAAAGAAATTTTCTAGCAGTATACAACTTACATAAAATGGTGTTTCTTAACAAAAATACATAATAACGAGACAGGATATTGTTCAAAAATCCTTCAAAAGTCTTTGGATTTCTTCAGCTTTCTCATTCTGCTCACCTAACTGATATGAAAAAAATTGTAAATTTCAGAATGCTCATCATATTGCTGTGTTACAGCAGAAGCTATTTATATGCATTTGACAAAAGCACCATTTTATTACACTTTATGACTCTAAATTACTTCAGTGGTTATGTTGCTGTTAACTGTGCAAACTACATGTACTGCTATGTTCTGTTTATTTCAAGAACATGCATTTCAAGTATGCTAACAATTGATTTTTTTGTTTATAAGTTACTTAGAGGGCATTATAAAAACTAATAATGTTTACATATGCTGTTTACCTACTGTATACTGCATAAATATTCATTAATGCTTAAGCCAGCACATACTAGTCAAAGAAAAGGAGTGTATAAAAATGATCAGTTAATTGACCTTTGTCATTGTTTATGTATCAGTGAATTTGTCAGTGTATCTCCTGTTATACTAATTTATCAACAGCATATTTTAAATGCTTGTAATTAATTTGGGATGTACCAGCTTAACTGTTGAAATTGCTGGCATTTATTTTTCCTCTCTGAAGGCATTTTAAAAAATTTTCTGTAAGCATTTTAATGCATGCAATGTTCCTGTTAATTAGGTTAGCAAATTAGTAGGAGAGTCCAGTGTATCTATTATGTCTTTCAATATATGGTCTTTGGTAATTTTTAAGATTTGTTTGCAACTGTCATTTATTTGAAGGTTTGAATGCTTGTGAAGGGAGTATCTGAATTTTGTTGCTGGTAGTAATTCAAAAGAATAAACTTCAGGAGTGTTTAGGCAGGTTATCAGGGATTTTCAGGTGGTTTTGAATCTGCTATAGTGCAGATTTTTTATTTGAACAGATTTTAATTGCTCCAGCTGCAGTTAGGAATGGGATAACTGAGGTGACTTTTTCATGCTCAAGGATGTTTTGGAACAGTTTATAATCTATCCAATTTTTGTGTCTTCAGAAGATTTTACTGGTTTTGGACATTCAAAGTTTATTCAGAATAAATTCTTACCATAACCCTCTATTCAGATGTCTCATCTGAGTGTCCACCAATAAACTGGCAGCTGACTATTTCTGGATTAATCTGTGTAAATTTCACATAAACCAAATTTTTAGGTGCTATGCAAACATCAAAGGGGAATTTCATTTCTAGTCACAGAAAGGAGTCTACTTCCAAAGCATTTGACAAACAGATTTTTTTGTTTTGAGTTTAACTTGGGGGGAGGGTGGTGCATTTTGTGGACACATTTGAGTAGATTAATGAATAGTATTTATATATTTGTAACAAAATCAGTAATTTATTAGGTAGGAAACAGATGCAGGGGAGTAACATGCCAATCTGCACATGCAGTTGTGCTGTGTTCATAATGAACTGCTGTTTATTCAAGGCCAGTGTAGCTTGGCAGCATCAAAAGAAGTCCTGGCTAGAAGATGACAAAAAATATTTTAATACAAACAGCATAAACATAAAGGGGAAAATAAAATTTCTAAGTCTTTGTTCAGCAATAGTTATCAGAAAAAAGACATTTATGCTTCATGCATTATGTTCCCAATTGAGAAAGGTGGATGTATGGTTTATATTTAAAATTCTACATAACTGGGCTAGCCCAAGTATTAATAAGAATAGGAAACATAAAAATTTACCTCCTGTAAATTTTTGTGTTTGGTGTGGGCTGTGTGTGAAAGAAGGTAATTTTTTTTATGCAGTGAGTGTAAAAATACTTTGCCTCAGGCCTTGCTTGTGTGTTTGTGTGTGTATGTATTTTTTTAAGATTTGCACAATTCAAAGAGGAACAAGGGAACCTATAGAAAGAATCTGTGGTAGTTGTCTGTTACAATAAGGTAACATCATCATGGACACATACAAGGGACTGCAGAATTAGGTTAGCTTGTGGATTTAATACTATTATTTTAACATCTATTTTTTTTTTAATGAAATATTGGCACAATGGATCTCATAAAGTATATTTCTAAGAAGAACCCTGTGATTTATTCAAGAAATAGCAATAGACCAGTATCACAGAACTACAGAATTATTTCGGTTGGAAAGGACCTCTGGTGGTCATCCAGTCCAATCTTCCTGCCAAGGCAGAATCACCTAGAGAAGGTGACACAGGAATGTGTCCAGGTGGATTTTGAGTGTCACCAAAGAGGGAGACTCCACAACCTCCCCAGGCAGCTGGTTCAGTGCTCTGCCACCTCAGTGTAAATAATTTCTGCCTCAAGTTATGGTGGAACTTCTTGTGCTTTAGTTTATGGTCATTGCTCCTTGTCTTTTCTCTGGGCACCACAGAAGAGTCTGGCACCATCCTCCTGACACTCACCTTTGAGGTATTTCTATGTATTGATGAGATCCCCTCTCAGTTTTCCCCAGGCCAAACAGACCCAGCTCCAGCTCCCAGAGTCTCTCCTCACAGGAGAGAAGCTCCAGAGCCCTGATCATGCTTGTGGCTCTCCACTGGACCCTCTCCAGCAGCTCCTTGTCTCTCTTGTGCTGAGGAGCCCAGAACTGGACACAGCACTGCAGGTGTGGCCTCACCAGGGCTGAGCAGAGGGGAGGGATCACCTCCCTCCACCTGCTGGCCACACTCTTCCCAGTGCAGCCCAGGATCCCCTTGGTCCTCCTGGCACAGGGGCACTGCCAGCTCATGGACAGCCTGTGATGCACCAGGAGCCCCAGGTCCTTCTCCACAGAGCTGCTCTGCAGGAGCTCAGCCCCAGCCTGTGCTGGCACTTGGGGCTGCTCCTCCCCAGGTGCAGGACCTGGCACTTGCCCTTGTTGAGCCTCATCAGGTTTCTCTCTGCCCAACCCTCCAGCTGATCCAGGTCCCATGGAATGGCAGCAGAGTCTTCAGGTGGATCAGCTACTCCCCCCAGTTTAGTGTCACCATTTGCTGGGAATGCACTCAATCCCTTCCTTCAGGTCATGAGAAACAAGTTGAATAAGATTGGATCCAGTATTGATCCCTTGGGAATACCACTGACTGCAAGCTTCCTGCTGTTCTCTGCTCCACTGATCATGACTCCCTGTGCTGTGCCATTCAGCCAGTTCTTGATCCACCTCACTGTGCATTCCTCTAACCCACATTTTCTTGGCTTTACCTATGGGGGTGTTGTGGCAGACAGTGTCAAACCCGTGCTGAAGCTCAGGTAGACACCATTCATTCCTTGTGGACATCACCCCTTGTTGACCCATCCTGCCATGCCATCATAGAAGTCTGTGAGATTGATCCAACCTGATTTGCCTTTGGTGAATCCATCCTGACTACTCCTGTGTTCCTGAGGACCTTTTTGTCTTCTTAATGCTTTTTGATGATCTCTAGAATGATCTGTTCTGTCACCTTTCCAGGAACTGAGGAGAGGCTGGCTGGCTGGTAGTTTCCCAGGTCTCCTTGCCATTTTTGAAGACAGGAGTGACACTGGCCTTCCTTGAATCATCAGGCACTTCTCCCTTTCTCCTCTTCTACCTCATGATTTTTCAAAGATGATGAGTAGCAGCAGAGTAACAGCTCTCTGCCAGTTCTCTCAACAGCCATGGGTACATCCTATCAGATCCCATGGATTTATGGTGTTAAGTCTGCATAGTTGATCTCTAACCCAGCCCTTGACAGCCAAGGGGAAGCCTTCCTTTCTCCAGCCTTCCTCTCTTACCTCTGAGGTCTGGGACTTGTGAGGGCCGGACTCAGCAGTAAAGACAAACAAAGAATGAATTCAGTAATTCTACATTTTCTTTGTCTTCTGTCACCAGAACGCCCATCTGATTCAGCAGTGGCCCTGCATTTTCCCTAATCTTTCTTTTGCTGCTGATAAAATTATAAAAGCCCTTCTTGTTGTTCTTGATATCTCTTGTCAGACTCAGTTCTACTAAGTGGGCCTCCCTCATTGTATCTCTGAAACTCGATGTTCCAAGAGTCCTTCCATGTGGCTTGTCCCTTATTCCACACTGCATAAATTTCTTTATTGAGTTTGAATTTTTCTAGGAGTGCAATGCTCATGCATGCAAGTCTCCTATCCCCTTTGCCCAGTTTCTTTATCATGGGCATAGACTAGCCTAGAGCTTGGAGTGCTTCTAAGCAATGTTGCAAAAGCAGGCTGCAGGAACAAGTAAGAATTAAGTTTCACCAGAAGATTCAAAAGGCAAAATCTGTGTTTAATATTTTCGTGTTCTTCCATTACTGTGCTATGGGACTGGTTCTTGATTTTTATTAGGCACATAGTTGTTTTGACAAGTGAAATGGAATTCTCTTGCTTTTTAGACCTGCTGATACTTTTAAACATTTACAGCTGTTTGTTTGGCAAGTTTTGATGAAAAGAACAAGAAAAGTTGCTGATATTTCTTTTAATTTCTTAATGTTTTTCAGGACTGCATGTTACACAGGAATCTCATTGGTGATCTGAAAGCATTCATAGATAAATATGGGCTTGATGTGCTTGTCATTGTGGCCAACTGCTTGTCAGAGGAGAAGCAAACAAAACAACAAATAGCAGTATACTCGGAAAATGTAGAGCTAGGCAATCAAGTAAGTACCTGGAAAAACAATCAGATATTTTTCCTGGAAAAAAAATGTTGGGGTTTTTTTAAGTACTCCATATCAAGATGTTGCTTAATTAAGTGAGGTAAAAACATAGCAACAGTTGACCAGCAACAGAGCTATTTGAAATTACTGCATTATTTATGTAGTAAGAGGACAAAAGACTATAATATTTATTCAGACCAAGCTAATAGAAAAAGGTTAAGAGAAATACTGAAAGAGGCAAGATTATTCAATTCAGTAAAAGTGTTGTTTTGGGCTATTTTCCCCACTAGTTTTGACTTGGGTTTGTATTGTGATTTACACAAATGTGTCTTTGGAATTGAGTGATAAGCAAACACTTTGTAAATGATAATGAATAGAAGTCATATATGTATATGTTATTCCTAAAGAATTCAAGCTCTGAAATCAAAACAAATTATTACTACTCTATACATTTGTCCAGAGCTAGGTGTTTCCCATTTTTTAAACTGTATTTATCCCCAGATAGAGATTATCTCAGTGGCAACTTTTTGAGCCGTTTTCTCAGTTTTGAAAACTTGTGATTTTAGGGTGTCTAGTCACATAGGTGGCTAAGTGACTCCATTGTTTTCAAGGTCAATATAAATGCATTTACTTATTTTAATAATATAATTATCCCATTCTAGAAATAAATTTCTAAAGTACTATTACATAAATTTTACTCAGATTTCTTAAGGGAACAATCAAATTCTTACTTGGATTTTCTATTACTAACAAGAAATGAACTGAAAAGTCAAATGGTATAATTTCTGACCAATCATACAACACATATTTTGTCTTGATCTTCTCTTGTAATACTTCATCTATTTGAGGCTCATAATAAGGATGCTATGGTGAAATGGCCAACCAATAGGTTAATAAGAAGAGATAGGTATGTCTGTATTACATGATGAAGTAGTAAATCTGTACCTTATGTCCATGATTGCAGTGACTTCTGAAATATCCCATTTTTCAACAGATCTGCTGTGAATTAGAAGAATGTCAGAATCCTTGTTTAGAGCTGGATCCTGTAGAATGTGAATGTGACCAAATTCTCATTTATCATCAAGAAAATTCTTTGGTGTCCTGTGATCAAATTTTTCTTCTAATTAAGGAGGTTATAAATAGAAGGCAACCGGAAATGGTATCAAACAGTAGAACTTCTTCTACTGAAGCTGTTGCTGGAAGTGCTCCACTTTCACAAGGATCTTCTGGTATCATGGAGCTATATGGTTCTGATGTAGAACCACAGCCCAGTTCTGCCAATTTTGTAGAAAATCCTCCAGATCTAAATGGGTCTATGCAAGCCCACATTGATGTTAATGTAGACCTTGTGAGTCCAGACAGTGGCTTGGCTACCATAAGAAGCAGCCGGTCTTCCAAAGAGAGTTCTGTTTTTCTTAGTGATGATAGTCCTGTTGCAGAAGGTGCTGCTTCGCATCACAGTCTTCTGCCTGGCTTTGATTCCTACAGCCCTATTCCTGAAGGAGCAATAGCTGAAGAACAAAAGTCTCAGTCAGGAAATAACAGTGATAACTTCGATCTTTTCAATTTTGATCTGGCACCCATGGTTACAGCTCCATCTGAGTCTTCTTCTCGTTCTGTTGATTGTTCCCCAACTGATGACTATTTTCTCAATAGTGATTCATCAGAAGGGCATCAACTCACTCTGAAGAAAAAACTTAATGAGGCAAACCTATTAGAAAATGATACAGTAAAGTATTCAACTGACTTATTTACGACAAAAATGGAGGAAGACAATCTGGCTGAATTTGATGAGAATCCAGGAGAAATGTGTGAGAAAACTTCAAGTTTGATTGATTTAGTTGAAGGTGATTCTTCTTCACCAGAAATGTTGAAATCTGCTGATTCAAGAATTCCACCAACTCCTATGAATAGTCTTGTAGATACTTCACCGTTAGATAATGGGCAGCCTTTAATTTTCTCACAAGATGTCATTAAAAAAATCAATGAAATAGATGGCACAAATTACTCTCAGTCTCGTGTTAGATATGGGAGTTGGTGGGATGGCTTTGACCTAGATTCCAGAAATGCTGATGCATGGAGTTCAAGTGAGCAGGAGTCTGTATTTCAGAGTCCTGTCTTATGGAAAGATTCTAAAGAAAGTCCCTTGCTACGAGAACATACTGATAGAAGAGCCTCAGATTCTGTGTTCCTCCAAAAACAGCCAAAGCAAATGGAATATGTGAAAGCAGGTCTGTGGGATAATCAGTTTAAACAAGATAATTGGAACCATGAGAATCAAGAGGAAAACAGTGGACATTCATGTTTGCAAACTGCTTCTCTAGATGAGACAAAGCAAGAAGTGGAAAACTTTACAGACATGTGGAAGGTCAGCCAGCCAACACCTATGATGTCAGATGCATGGTGTAGTGGTGAAGGAAAAGGTAGCCAGCTGGCTGGAGATTCTTACAAAATCTGGACCGAGTTTGATGAAGGAAATGCTGGTAGATCCTCAGAAAATGTTTGGAAAATGCCCAAAGAGAGAGAATTAAAATCAGTGAATATTCCTGAGGAATGGGCCATATCAAAAACTGGTTTATCAGATTCTTCAGAAATCACAGTGGACAATGAGATTGAAAATCCAGAAGTGTGGGATAAAGGAAGATATTATTCAGTAGAAGACCATGAAAAATCTGAAAATACAAATTTTGTTTTCAACAACATGCAAAATAATTCCAAGCTGAACACAGGGGAAAAAACTGTGTTTGGTGATCCTAAACATAGACCAAAACAATTTGAAAATATAGATACCTGGAATATGTATGATAAAAACATCAGAAAAGAAGTAACAGAAGTAGTGGTGCCATGGGAGGATACCTTCTTATATAAAAATTCAGATCTCAGTTCCTCAAATATAGCAGAAGATTTAGTTGTTTCTCCACCAGACACCAATTACTCAACGTCTGATTCATATATATCACCTACATATGTGGAAGATGAAAGAGAAAATGAGGACAAGGATTTTAATGAAGAAACAGTTACTGGTAAATTTATGAACACAAATTTGGCTGAGTCAAAAGTACTTGAGAAATCAAGTGAGGAGCCATTATCTCCTAACAATGTGCCTTTTTCGAAGAGACATACAGATATCTGGAACTCTCCCCTAAATAACATCACCCAGTTGCAAGAAAGAAATTCTGAAATTCCAGTTCTTTCTGTCTCTGCTAAACATTTTCTTAATTCAGAAGAAACAGCTGATTTATGTTTTTCAGCTGAAACATGTACCAGTGAAAATAACTTTCCTGTATCTGAAAGCAGAAGAGTAATACTGGCATATAATCAAACAGTGAATGACTTATCACCATCACAGAATGAATTAAATGTTAGACAGAGAGTAGCTGACAGTGCAGAAACAGTGGGCAATGTTCCTGTAGAAGACACCAACACCTCTACACCAACTATAGAAAATGAAAATGGTTTGGATGTGAAAATATGTGACTTGGGGAGCGAGATACTTAGTGAGAATGCAGCACGAAACACTGCCAGTATTGATGAAGAGCTGGAGAGTCAGGACTCAGTGCACCAGCCGAACTCAGGTTTACAGACTGAGCAGGATCATGAGGAAGGCTGGGACAATGCCATTGTCATCTCTGAGGAAGGAAAAGAATGTGAGAGAGCACATGTGACAAGTGGACAGCAGATGATTAATGGCATTGGTAATAAGCCAGTGCAAGAGGGCAATGAATCTTCAGGTGAAACAGATTTAGAAGAAAGTGTGCAAACAACTGAAGTTGCCAGCCCCCAAGAAAAAATGAGAAATAGTGTTAGTTTGGAAGAATTACTCACAGAAAATGTGTCATTTTCCAATCAAAACAATCCAATTAGTCAGGACGAGAGAAAAGACGTATTGCAGAATAGTTTAGAATCTTCAAGTATTTCTGAAGGAGGCAGAGATTATGAATTTTTCTATGACCCCTTACCACAAAATTACAATTATGGTGAAGTGTCACAGCTGCTTTCTGAGGGAGCTGAAAAAGAGGCTACAGTGACAGAGGATGAAACAAGTCCCAAGATGGAAAGTATTTCTGAAAGTTCTGATAAGGGTAGTGATACTTCTGAAAATAATTCTTCTAAAATGCCTGGTAACTCAGGTGTCTGGAATGACTCTGGAAAAAATGATTATGGCCAAGCCACATCATTTCTATTGACGGATAAACCACAAGAACCTCTGGGAGAAGGGCAAGAATTCTTACATGAAGTGACTCCTAAACATCCAGATATTTGTAATTCTGAGTTAGTATCTTTTAAAAATAGCTCAGAATTGATGAGGATCAATGAAAATTCTTTCACAAATGAGTTTAAGAAAAATCCTTCTGGATCTGTTAGTGTTCCTGATATTACACATATGTCTGTGGTGGAAAATTCATTTTCACTTCAAATAGGTTCTGGGAGAAATGAAAACTCTAAAAATTTACAGCCTGCTAATAATCTTTGTGAAGAGCCATTTGCAGTGCTTCAGGACAGTTTTCCCCAAACTACTTGGGATTCACAGCCATGTGAAGATTTGCAATCTCCTGGAACAAGTCCTGAGGCAAGCGAAGTCCTTGAAATAGCAAATACCACAAGCAGCCTTTCAAAAGATATACAGATCAAAAGCTATTTGGAAGAAGATAATGTGTGGAGTAATTCAATAAACGACTATACACACTCAAGTGGAACAAGTCCTGACTTAAGTGATGCATCTGTGAATGTGTGGGGAGACCTTCCAGTTGCTAGTCATCATGAAAGAAGCAGGGATATGTGGGAGATTAAAAATAATAAAAATCTTGAAGATTCTTTTAAAAAGCAGGAATTTGGGAATGGATATGAAGAAGGATTTCAAACAAGTGGCGAAGAGAACAAAGTTCCTAAAGGTTTAGATTTTTGGAATGCCCATGTGGATGATGATACTGCATCTTCTTTATCAAGTCCTGACATAAATGAGGATTCAGAGAATTCAGAGGCATGCCCAGAAGTGATTAATGAAGATTCAATGTGTGAAAACAAACAACACAAAGGAACTGAAAATGGAGAGGATTATCTTCAGTACAATGCAAGAAGTCCTGAAGCTAATGAAGACAATTTAGGTGCAAAAGCTAAGGTGGGAGAGGATGTCCTGGGAAGTATCCTCAGTGAAAATTCTGGAACAATTGAAGCCGGAAAGGTATTGCAGGAGGATGTGACAGTTGACTTTACTGATCATTGTGGGACTGCTCAGTCTACTCCAGGCCACTGTAAAACACCTGATGAAAGAACTCAGATGAGTGTTTTCAATGGAAAAACAGATGGTGGGGAAGACTCTTATTTATATCAAATGAATGAAGATCCTACATCAATTTCTGCTGCTGGTGTTCAAGAAGAACGTTCTTCAAAAGCTACAGATAGGTGGAATATGTCACTGGAAGCTGATTCAAGAACTAATCCAAAATCCACGCTAGGAACATCTGATTTTCTAGGTAACAGTTCAGGATGGTGGAGTTCACAACCTTGTGAAGAGCAGCAATTGGAAGATCAGTATTCTGTTTCAAGTCATTCTGCAACAAATGAGTTAGGATATAGTAAAGAGGACTCCTGTGGTTCCCCTTCACAAGATGAACTAACAGAAGCACATTTCACTGATACAGGGAATGATGAAAATCCTCCTGCCCCCCTGTACTCTGATGAAAAAGCAAATGAAAGACTAGTACATTCTATCAATAGTCCTGATGGTCAGATAAATGAAGACACTTTACAATTCAAACAGTTGGATTCTTTCCTACTGGCTAAAGAAGAAAGGGAGTTGATAGAGCAGTTGTTTTCTACAGATGAGGAAAATCAACTCACGCCACAGAACTCTTTTTCAGATGAGGAACAAGCTATACCAAATGCAGCAGTTGAAGCAATCACTGTAGTGGATCTACCAAAAGACAGTGAGGGAAATGCTAGTATCAGTCCTCAAGGACAGTGGGAGGACACCTGTGAAAGAGTAGAGGTGCACAACTCCATGCCAGGTGCTTTCACTGTAGAAGACTTATCTTTTGAAATGGCAGAACAGTCAAGTCCAGAGTGGAATATATTAGTTCCCCAAACTACGCTTATCCCAGATATTTTACAGGATAACACACAAGAAAGTGATCAGCAGTTTTCCATAGAACCTGATTTGTGGACTAATGCTGAGAAGATTGTTACTTTGAAATCAGATGGTAAAAATCCTGATATTTTAAGTCACTGTGACCAAGACAATGGTTCAGAGTCATCAAGCAGTCCTGATGTGTGCCAGGAATATGAAGCTAAGCGTGCCTCTATTCCATCTTCTCAGATTGCAATGGAGCCTGAAGACAAAGACAGTCAGCCAATTCATACAAGATCAAATAGGAATGAAGAGGCAGATTTTGATTCAAAGCAACAGTTAGTAGTGCAGGAGTTGAAGATGCACTCTGAAAATAGTAGTCCCCAGGACTACGAACCAGTAAAGACCAATGAATTGTATCAGCTTATGTCTTCTAAACCTCAGGAGCCTCCTGAATCTGCAATTCCAGAAGAATACAGTCTAGAAAATAAGCTAGGTTCTGACCCTGTTGAGTCAACTGAAATTGCCAGTGAAGTTATAAAAGTGACATCCTTAGATCTGACAGACATGTTCCATGGAAGTTTCACTGATGAAAGCCATCAAGGAGCACCAGCTGATGCAGCTCAAATAGCGACCTCTCAAATACATTTGCCTCCCATGGATTTCAGTCAGCCTGTTAGGGAAGAACAAAGCTCAAAAGAAATTAGTGCCTTTGGTGAAGGCACTACTGACCATACAGCAGTAACAGGTGTTGAACTAGATGGGTCAGAAGAATGTGTGGATGAATCTGACACAGGGATAGAACATAGTATCAGGAGCACCTCAATGACTGATGTCCTGGCAGGCACCTGTGATGGAATGAACATACTGACACTGCTAGGCAATGAGGCAGCAGAAGGGAAATCAAAGGTTGAACAGACAGTCTTTCCCATATCCTTTCTACCTGGTGGTAATGAAGGTGATGAATCTGATTCAAATAATCAACTGTTTGATGACACAACAAAAGAATATCAAGCTGTAATTGAAAATTACGTTCCTGTGTTTAAGGAAATACCCAATGACCCATCACCTGTGGTGTGTACCCCACCATCCTCTGCATCTTTGGATGCTGAGCCCTCTGGCAGCAGAGAGTATGCAGATGGTGAACTCTTGTTACAGCAGCCATTTAATGACAGTGTTTCTTTGGAAAGAAGATTACCATTGCCAGCCCCTCCAGGAGGTGCAGAGGGCATCCTTGTGACTGAAGATAAGGTGTCTGAAACATCCACAGAGTGCCTTGAGGAAAATCTCACCTCAGTACCATCGCTCTCCATGTCTGAAGTAACTCCACCAGATTCTGATTTTTTGACAGGAAAATCTGAACCAGAAACAACTGATCCTGACTCACCACCAGGTGGAGATAGAAGATCATGTGATGGTAAGAAAATCTGCTTTCCAGGGCAAATATGCAAGAGAAAGGAGGAAGTGTCTGGTGTATTTCTGCTTAATGAGGAGGAGGTATTGAGTGAAGTGTGGAGTTTGTGGGTCTCCCTAATGTACAAAACATGTATTGTGGGAAGACCTCTGGTGTCATTCTCTCGGACAAATATAAAGCTTTTAAGCAGTGATGTAGGAATATATTTTGTGTTTGCACATGGCCTAGCCGATAGGATGAAAGAGAATTGTTTGAGCCTTGGGGATGATTGCCGTGTTAATGTGCAACCTTTAACAATAATGATAATGGTGATGATGTTATAAAATTCAAGTAAACATTAACCGAGCAAAGCAAACTGAATCACGGTACTGATTGAAGCATATTATGGTGACTAAATCAGTAATTCAAAAACTAAAAGAGTTTCTATTTGCCTCTTCATTTAGAAGCTGACACTGACTCCCTACTTTGTTGGGAGGAAAAACTGAGAAATTCTCCTAAGAGTCCTGAACTGGAAAACACAGAGAGTAAGGAAGATGTGAGGATGCAGGTGCTCCCAGCCTCACTGGAGACAGATTACATTCTTGTTACTGAGGAAGAAAATACACCTGCAACAAATTATACTCTTGAAAGAAGCAAAATTTATTTTCCATTTCAAGAATCCCGTGAAGGCTTTTCACCAGGCTCCTTGGATACCTTTCAGCCAATCTCCATTTCAAATGAAAGCAAAGACCACCTTGTTTGTGGGACTGGATGGGACGCTGTTCACTTAGAAGAGAAAAATTCTTCTGCTGTGCCTGAAAAGCTGGATGGTGAAAGGAAATCACAGGAAATCTGCGGGCAAGATGAGGATTGGATTATATTGGGCCAAAATGAAGTAAGTGACTTATCACCTGAAGAAATTTCTGCCAAGACAGAGATGCCAAAATCAGGGTCCGTACATCGTGATGAAGAACTGACATCTGTTGCAGCACAGGAATTGGTTCTTGACACTTGGACAGAATTTGAGGTAGAAACTTCCCTTCAGAAATCTTTTGAAGATGAAAGCTCTTCTCCTTTGGATGGCCTGACTGCTGAGAATGTGAGTTCAGGCATGACAGGAGCATCAGGGTTGCAGGTAGTTGGTGGTGACAGTACATGGGAAGCAGATTCTCAACAGAGGATTGGGAATAATGTAGCAACACAACAAGAAATGAAGGAGGAAACAGTTCTTCTCAACAGTGATGGAGAATTGAATCAAAAATCAGGGTAAGTAAAAATCAACCTATTTTCTTTCAAAAGTCATCTGTTCATTTGTTTCCTATGTTATTGAGGTGTGTGTGTCATTATGAATAGATGGCAGGACTTTCAAGTCTGAAGTATGCAGTGTATTTACATTATTTAACTATCAATGTATTTCTCCCTTTCTGTAAACAGATTATTGGTTCTTTGTTGCTTGATATGAGACAAATTAGTATTGTTTCACAATTGATTTGAAGGTCACTTTCTTGCAGGAGTAAATATATCTTCCTTCTGGGAAGTCCCTCTGATTGTATTAACTACATGTAAATCTGAAACAGGTACTGATATTGCCAGTACATGATGAGATTATGGAGGGATTGAAGTGAAGTACTATCTCCACCCAGTGCAAAACTGCTGAGAAGGAAGAAAGGAAGGAGTCAAGGCCAAGAGTCAGAAAAACGTGCTGCTTAGTGAGGAAAGAAAAGCATGAAGGAAAGTTGTGGTGTTTGTGATTATTTTCAAGGTCCAGTCAGATCAGAGGAGCATTTTGACTGTTTGAATTGAGCTGGCAATTGAAGCAGTGAGTGAGTACATCTGGACCTGGCTTTGGGTGGACATGGTGCCTCCGTGCTGGCATTATTCCTGCTGCCAAGGGACTCTGCTGTGTCATCAGATGGAGTGAGGGGTGGCCCTCCTGACTCCATTCATAGTGGTGTATTGGAGAGGATGCTCCTCTTGTTGACCTCTCTTCCTCTGCAAACAGCATATTGCCATCAAGAGAGAGGAAAATCTTCAGAAGTGTTAGCAGAAGATGAGCACTCATCAGATTTATAGAATCTGAAGTAGATCAAATATTGAGTGCTTGACCTTGAAACTAGCAAAAGTATGGTGGGTTGGCAAAGCATTTCTGTTGCACCCAATCCTCTAAGCTTCTAAATTCCATTCCAGAAGGAAAAGTAGAAATTTTGAAATTTCCTATAGAAGAGAAATCTGAGAGAAGCCAAACAATAAAAATTTCCAAGCAGCTGTTGTGAATCCATGTTGTTATGTGGAAAGTTGGCTTAGTACCTGCGAATCTAGGAAAGCTAGATGTCCTTTGACTTGGAGGTGCTTTGTTTGTTTAACCCTGGAAGCCATTTTTCAGTGTTACCTCTGCAGGGTTTTGCTGGGAGTTCATTAAAAACAACTAATATCAATTAATAAAGATGCTTTTATGACAAGCCCTGCATTTCTAGTAAAAAAAAAATCCTAGAATCATGAAATGCTTACTAGTTCTCTTCACAATCAGTAATGAATTGTAACAGGAGGAAACAGGAAGAGTTCTTTAGGGGTGTTGGCTAGTTGCAAGCTTGCATATCTGACATGGAGAAGTCCTATTTATTTCCTCTGTCTCCCATAAAGCTTTTTAAATTAAAAATAGGCAGATACTGACCCAGTCTAAGTCATACTGATTAAATACATGCAGCCAGCATCCTAGGGGTTTGACTTGTCATATTTACATTCCCATTATGTTTTTAGAGGGGAAAATAAAACTCTAGGTGTCTAATTTAGAATGATTTGTAAATAAACCGGCAGATTTTGGACTTGAGATTACTTAGGTACAGTAAGATTCTTAATTAGATGCCTCAGGAAGAAAACCTGGTGTTTGAACTTAGACTAGTACTAGAAAAGAACATTCCTGTGGCCATGGTGTTGTAGGGGTGTTAACATCTTATTGCTATAAATTGTTAGAATATATTGTTATAAATTGTTGACAAGAGTTCTGCTGTTTTTTGGGAACTTCTGCAAATCCTGAAGTACTACTCCACAATAGTTCACATTGGAGTTTTGCATGCAGTACATTTATTAGTCTTAGAACTTAGTGTATTTGCTTAGACTAATTCCCACATTAAAATCCAAAACTGGACCATGTTAATGTTCTTGTGTTTTCAGTAAAAATTTAAAAACTCACGATGGCATATGGTGCACCATGCAAGAAAAAGTTTGAAACAATGTGATGCAGCAGAGATGCCAGCCTGTGGGAGGTTAGTGAAGAAACACTGGTGTCATCATGTAAGAGAAGAAGCTAAGACTTTCCTGATTATTGCAATACAATTTCTGGAAGGCACCTGATGGTGCTAGTTACCAGGCTCTGATTCTGCCAAAGATTTACATCAAAGTAGGATGTAAAGAAACTCTTTAGTGTGAGAGTGGAGAGGCAGTGGAACAGGTTGCTCCATCCTTGGAAGTGTTCAGAGCCAGGCTGGATGGGGCTCTGAGCAGCCTGATGTAGTGTCCATTCCTCTGTCAAGTGGGCTGGAACCAGGTGTTCTTTGAGGTTCCTTCCAACCCAAATCATTCTGTGGTTCTTTGATCTGTGAAAAATAAAGAAATTTGTCATTTGTATTCAAACTTAGCCAGTGAACAACTGCATTGTTAGTCCAAAGTTCATGAAGGCATACTTAGTAACTGTCTTCTAATCCCTTTTATATCCATATGCTATTCCCGGCTTAGGAAAAAAAAAAAGAAAACAGAAAAAAAGTTAAAAGTCCCTACTTGTACTGTGCTCAAGTAGGCTACTTTTGTAGTGGAAAGAGACAGTGAAGGATGCAGTTCACATTGTTTTTTGCTTTCATCCAATAGATGTCTGCCATTTCTTCTAATAAAACTGTCTGCTACATAGAAGAGGAAATTAAGATTTTGAAATAGAAAGCGTAAACAAAAACTAGAATTAAGAAGTGCCTTAAAATCTTGATATCTGCTAGTCACTGCCCCCTTCATCCCAATCAAACATAACTCTCAAAGCTGTTTTAAAGAAGTTTATAGCTAGAGGTAAAGTTCTTCCATCTTCTCCTGTTTTATTTCTTCAAGGACGAGCTTCAGCAGGGAGTGAAGAATAAGGATGTTTACTAGTATTAAAACACTGGAGAAAAAAAATAAGCTTGTCTCAGAAATACACAAACACCAGAAGTAACAAACCCTAGAGCTTCTTTGGGTTCCTAAAAAAGTACAAAAATATTTGATAGGATGTTACTAATGTCAGTCTTTCCAGAAAAAAACCCCAGCTTTTTATACAGCAAATTAGGTGGCAGGATAACATACTTTGCTGCTGCTGATTGGAGGTATGCCAGCAGTAAAGTTTATGAAGACAGGAGGTAATTTTCTTCTTGATGGAAGGTGTCTTGTCTTACAGAGCTGTATGAAGGTTGGTGGTGATGAATTGGTCAGGAGGCAGAGACACTGCAGATGGCTGTTCTAGGTTTTACCCAGCACATTCCTCAGGGTGTATATACCAGATATATACCAGATCATTATACCATGTATATACCAGATCATTATTGCTTTTACTTTTGTTGTAGGGAAGTATTATCCTTTTCCTTATTAGAGACAGTTGGAAAGAGCTGAACAAAATGCTGTGAAATGATGTATTGACTTAAGGTTCAAGAAGCAGTGAGAACAGTAGGAATAGGGACAGAGATATTTGGAAAGTGTGGAGGAGAGCTTAGAAAACTGGAGGCAAAACTAAGCAGAAGACAATTTTCTTTGAAGAACTACCACAATGTATTTAACCTACAGAGTAATAAGACTATAATAAGACTTCAAACTAGAATAAGACTTCTTATTAAAAGAAAGCTACATTTATCTTTCTGATAGCATTTTCTCAAAGTAACAGTAATAATTCTTTTCTGCTCACATGCATAGTGATGTTTTGGGAAAGACAGTTCTTCCACTACCTCTGTCCAAAATATCCCCCTGTGACTAGTACTGTACTGCTGTCTATTAAAATTGCCCAGTAGGGGAAGCAATCCAGTGTTATATTAATAGAAAAACCTGCTTTCATCACATTTTCCTGTGCTTGCCAGTGAATAAAGATAATTAAACTTAATTAAAGAAAAATATGTACTGTTACAAGATTAATAAGATTCTGAGACAAGTCTGCTGTCTCTGTGACATAGCCAAATACAAATAAATCTCAAAGCCATTCATTATTCAAGTCAATATCCATGCCCAGTATTACATGAAAAACTGACAAACTGAAACCCAGGAAAAAATTCACATTAACTCCAGTGACCAAAGGTTTCACCAAATTTTCTCAAGATGTCTCTTCTGTCATCCCAAAGCTAGAATAAGGCATGGGTTAGGGATCCCAGGTTTACCTTATTCTTCTATGAGCAAAGCAGGGTGCTAAATATAGGATGCTTAAAGGCTTGAAAATCTTTTTTAAGAAAAAACAAACTAACATTTAATTCCCTTTGGATACCGGTTTCCTTTTCTTCCCTTGGAAACCTGTGGGGCTGCCGTCCTTCACTTCTGTCAAGATTGTTTATTAATTGGGCAGATCCACTGGAAAGCAATTCCAGGCACTCTGGGGACCAGGCATGCTGTTTCAGTTATGCTTCCAGCTCCTGCTGAACTACAAAATTATGGACTTGAAATGGGAATTGAACTTAGATCTCCCACTTGGCAGTACAAAGCATGACATTTGACTTAATGCAAGGACCATGCTTTAAAGGTTAAAACCAAACAAGTAAAGGAGCAACAGCTGGGATGGTTGCTTGTAGGAAGGTCCTGATGATCTCATTTTTGTAAAAACAGCTTTAATATTTACATGGCAAATACCAAGACCTTTATAAAAATCGTTATAAGAGAGCAGCACTCCATTGACCAAAAAACAACTTTAAAAGGGAAAAAACCCACAACTTACTATTATTTACTAATGGTACTGAAATTTTAATTGAATTGTGAGGTTGGCCTCATAGAGCCACTTTCTTAAAGCAAGAAGACCTGGACTTAACTGGTATGGTTTAGCAGTTAAGTGAAAAATCCACTTAAGTGAAAAGCACCACTGTTTTCAATCCAATCAATGTGATCAATGACAAGAGACTTCAGCCTAAAGTGTTAACTTTAACCCTGTTGAAACAGCCCTGACTTTGGCAGTGAGCCCCCTGTGAGGTAAGTGGTCCCTGCAGAGCATCTGTGAAGGTGCCCATGAGTTGGTTCTGGCCTTTGCACAAGGCAGGGCATGGAGGTGTTTCCTTCCAGCAGGGCCTGATGACTCTGCTGCATGACCCCCAGACTTTTGCAGGTATGGACTGTGAGGTTATAAAAGCCCGGAGTTTCCTGTGTTCAGGGTCCTTCCTCAGAGGCACCCAGCTCAAGCTGTTCTTTTGTTGTGGCACCATGATTAGGTTGTATTGAGAACTGAGGCTCTGCTATGGGAAGCGTGGGGTTGCAGTGGTGAGGAAACCTAGTCTGACTGTCTGAGTGTGGGGTCCCAGCTCAGGTGCTGTGAGTGTGACTGCCAGAATGGCTCGAGGGTGGTTGGACAGGAAAGTTTTCTCAACAGCATCCTGAAATCTCAAAAATATTCTGTAGTACTCTGCACATGGAGAATTAAGACCTTGTTTTCTGCCACATTACTCATTTCACAGCTTTATCAATATCTTACTGCTAATTACTTCTGTTGTACATAAATATTTCATTGCTTTATTTCCTGGGTACAGGAAATGTAGGTATTATGGACTTCAGGGTCCATGGTTACTGGGTTTATGGTCTTCGGATTTTAAATGAATTAAATACTGGGAAGTTGAAAAAGTGCTAGAGACACCCCATCACTGGAAATTTTACTTATGGCTATATGACAGAAACATCAAAGATGATGTGTCCACAGCACAGTCCTCTTTAGAAGTGTATTTTCATATTGGTGATGATTTTTAAGTTTCTTGAAATGCTTTGTATTTATGTTTTCCTTTAAAATAGCATCTGCGACTGACTTAAGAGGACATGTGTAGCAGATAATGACCACTTTCTGTCTATGGTAAAGAGAATAACAAGGTGGGAGCCACTGAATTGACATTTACACTGTGCTGTGGCTGTGCATGGAGCTGTACTGAAAAGAGAAAATGAGGTTAGGCATTTGTTTGTTTTTGACTACTTAGGGCTAAAGCAGCCTGACATGAAAGCTTCTCCAGTGGTCATTGTTTTCCAGGAGGATCTGTGCAGTGTGAAGAGAGAAACTGGGTGAAGGTTAGGCTGTCCTAGAGTCTATTGCCTTGCTGTAGGGATTAGGATTGGAAGCTGGTTTGCATTTAGAAAGGAAACTGGATTTTTTTAGGGGCTCTATTTGCAATAGACTTCTGTAAAAGGAGACTGTGAGACTGCACTGTCTGGGAAGAGGTATCCTTTCTTTCCCTAAGAAGAACCCCCAGGACCACAGGCTGTGGGTATTGCTTCTTGCTGCACATAATTTGTATTTTCAGAATCTACTGTGCCTTCTGAACTGGTGGTTGTTGGTAGGTTTTTTTTGCTTTTTTTTTGCTGTTTGAATTTGCACCTGCATTCCCACTGCTAAATTGCAAACCAAAAAAAATTGTGCAAACCATGTTTGAATGTGCATGTGCTCTATAGCCGTGGATGCAAACAGAAATGAGGGCTGAGATAGGTTGAATCCATAAGGAACTTTTGTCATGCAGTCTCAGCATAAGCTTTCCTCAGTAAATGAAGCAGCAGGGAGCCTTTTTGCTGCTGCCAGCTGACTCGCTGCATCAAAGTTTGATGATGCTCCGAAGAAGCTCCACAGGGAATACGAGAGAGAATCGTAATTTTCACGGCCAGAGCAGAGCTCTGCATTTGTTTCAGTGCGGCTGTAAGCAAAGCCCAGTAGCTGCTGGTTCTCACAGCCGGCTGTGTGAAGGCAGGTGATCACCCTTATTTAGCAGTACCACTGCCCACGTGACGGGAAAATGGTGGAGGATCCGTATTCCCAGTGATCTGCTGGAGAGCGAGGGATCCTGAAGTGCAGCAGTGAAGCATCTTTTCCGTTTTTGCAGCCGAGAGGCCTTTTCAAGCCTTCAGAAGGTGAGTATCTCTTTGCTCTGAGCAGCAGACGTGCAGATTTTCTGATTAACCTCTCTTTACTGCGGTTACTTGAGACAGAAAAAGGGTAAATGTTAGCGTGATGCAAAGCACTCAGGACCTCATTACTGAGTGCAGGGCAGCTGTATTTTAATTCTGTTGCAGCTCTTTATGAGAGAAGCTTGCATCAGTTCAGAAGGATTTCTTTTGTCCGAGTGCATGGTATTTATAATTAGGAAACAAAACTTCACTGCACAGTCACTTAATGTGCTGCATTATTTTCAGCTTTTTTGCCTAGCTCTGAGGATGCAGGGCAAAAAGGGATGAAAAGGCATTGTCAGCATATAGCTTGCTTTTAAAAGTGATTAATTACTAGTTTGTGACAGCTCTTATTGTAGGCTACTTGGCATTGCAGTTTTTGGGTTTTTTTTTTCCCCTATACTGAAGCATATGATTTTTAAATTTTTTGCAGTGTCCTCTTAAAATGTTGCAGTGAGCAGTATATGTAATTTTTGAAGGTTAACTTTGATGATGGATGCAGGAATAATCTCAGTGGTAAGAGATTCAATTATTGCAAAAGTTGGTTTGTGCAGGCAGTATTTAAAAAAAAATTAATTATACAAGCTTGATTCGGCTCATTCAGTTGCTTGCTTTTCTGTCTGTGATGAAGGAATGCAAATACTCTTAAGTTCCAAATATGGTAAGCACATAAATGATAGGTGATGATAGTGATATATGGGAGGCATTGAAATATACAGAATGTAATAATGTTGGCTACTTAGAGCACCACTGAAAGGAAATGTATGCAGGCTTGTTTCTTTTACCAGAATTCTTCTAAGGGAGCTGGGGAAGGGAATAAGGCATAGGTGTAATTTCTGGATTTATTTTTATTTGCTTGGAAAGCAGAGCTGTTTTAAGAAAGGGACACAGCTCCAGCAGCACTGTGAGGAGGCATTAAAACAACTGCAGAGGTCAGAGCTGGGAGCAATGCACACCAACCCTTACCTTGCCAAACATTTCTTTTTTCCAGGGCTGCCATGTTCATTCTTTCACTCTGAGCCACACTCTTACTAATACCTCATGTGGGGTAGGGATGTACAAAGATGTAAAATAGCCTTTTCTTTCCTGGCTTTGATGAGTCAGGTTTTTTTATTTGGCCTTGCATAAATCTGGAAAGTAGAAAATTCATGTAGTAAGAGACAAATCTAGTTTTTGGATACATTTGCTACTTTAAAAACTTAGATCCTGCTACAAGCAGTCTGTTGCAGTTTTGTGGCACCTCTATATATTGTTCAGCAGTAACAGGAGAACAGTGTTATTTACAGCTTGTAATATATTTGTAGGAAAAGGCATAGGAAAAAAAAGCCATCTTAAAGCCCCAATCTTTGTTTGGGTAAAAGTTGCAGCTTGCAAACTTAGTAGAGACAATGTGTATGTGAGAACATGATTTTGAAAGCACCTGTGAATATTGATAAGGTTTTTTTTAATCACTGTAGTGATATCAGGAGTGGAGATGCTTCCAATCACATTCTGTATAAATACTTGGAAAATAACTATTGGTACTGCAACAACAGATGATACTGAAGCAGAGGAAGGTGGGAGTGACATTCCAGTTGCTTGACAGATTTCATGGTTTATCTACTTGGTTTTTCCTTTGGACATTGAAGGAAGTGGTTTCGCTGTTACGGGATTTTAAGAATTAACTCTTTATTAGCTCTTAGTACACCTTGTAGTTTGTGATCTTATCTACAGCCATTGCACCTATGAAAAACAGCAGCAGATGGGACTTTTTTATTTTAGGCAAACAGATGAAACCTGACTGTGTCCTACACACTGGCAGGAGACTCTAAAGAGCTGTCTGCTACTGCCCAGTGGATACACCACTGCCTGCTTGATGGAAAGTAGAGCATGTAGCTAACCTTGCCCCCATGTATTTCCCTGTCTGTAATATATGAGGAGTGCCATGTGGAGGAAGGAGGAGCCCCATTTTCTCACCTCTCCTGAGCAGGAATTCTTCAGTCTGGCATTTCCTGGCATTTCTTTCACAGCGTTTTTGCTATGACTGACATTGCTTCTCTTTCCCACACTTGGGTTGGTTTTTATCTTCCTACTGCTTCCATGGTACTTCCATCTCAGTGATAAGAGTTCTGCTTCTGAAGGTAACTGGTGGCTTTCTGCATCTCCCATCTCTTTTTGCACATGCCTTTTAGGCCTGCCAGCTGCAGGGTCTAACAGCCTTTCCTGCTTCTAACACCTCTTGCCAGTGCAAGCTGCAGGCCAGCATGTTTTCCAGTTTTACTGCTTTGGTAGAGGTTACGTGCCCTGATTAGGAGTCTCCTCTGGCTCATGTTTGGGACTTTTCCTGTATTTTTCCCAAGCTGATAATTTCCCAGTATGGATGGGAATTCATTTCAGTTACCAGTTTACACCCAATAGGATATTTCCACTTTATTATTCTGGTTAAAATTCCCACTCCACATTCTGCATTGTCACATAAATTTCCCCACTGTTTATTACATCTCCAAAAACTGCATCTTTAAGAGAGACTAAGGTTTGACATTAACACTTTCTGGAGCCTTTTTGTTTTTAGGTCACCCATAGCCAAGACAGGGAAAATGCAGCTGTTAGTTATTTCTAAGTTTGTAGTAAGTCAACTGGGAATCTAAATTATAACAACACTAAACACTTTAAGTTGTGAAATCATTGATACCATAGCATGGGAAAATGGAAAGGTAGACATTTGGCAGTGCAGTGACACAGATGTGAGAAGAAAAAACAAAGAATTTCACAATATTTAAGGTATTGAGGCAATAGAAGTATTTTGAGGATAGGAGTGAGATGATAAATAGGACCAGAGAAACACTGTATGAAGGGAGAAAAAAATAGAAATCATACAATAATAAAAAAATAGTTGCCATGTATCTTTTCCTCTTTATCAATATATTGTCCAAAAGCTGAGTGTGAAATCAGAAGAGTGTTAGGAAAATACTAATGCTTTAATGGACTGATGAAAAAAAAAAAAAAAAACATCTGGATGTTAAGTGAATTCTTGTAATTAGCAGCTCTGAAAGCCATCATCACATTTTACCATGTGGGCAAGACATACTGCACCTGTTGTAAGATGCTTTGTTAAGGCATTTCATTCCAGCCTATTTTTAGGATGGTAATAAATAATAAGTATGGTAATAAGTACCACAATCACTGTCATCATCCATACATGTAGAGAAACAAGTCCATTAAGCAATGCAAGAAGCTGCCAATATTACAGAAAAACCAAGTGTTAAAGAGAAGCAGCCACTAGTACTAGCTCACTTTCAGAACTAATGATTATGAATTATGGTTAAGAGCAGTCTGAGGCATTTTAATGTGTTTTCATTTGGAAACAAATGTGCTTGATACAGTGTAGATTGTAGTAGTTGGAGGGGATTTCCCACAACTCCAGTGGAGAATAAACAAGTCCAGTAGGGTATAAAATCTAAAACTGTCTAAAGATTTTTTTGGCTTCTGGTCCTGCAAGCTCTCCCTTGTTAACTACTCTCAAATTATCATCATACTTCCTGAAAGTACAGATGGTTGCACAGGGTAGAAGGTGCTTTTTCAAGTGCTTCTCATATGCCAATTGCATCATTTGGGTCTGCAGGCATTCTGACGGTTGGTCCTGACAGTACAGTATGGCAGGAAAATGGTCACTGTGAGCCACACATTCAGGAAGGGAAACTGGTTTAAAAGTTAGGAAAACTAAAACTGAGTTTTCTCAGGGAATAATTAGTCTCTCAGTGTGAGTGGAAGTTGGGAATCAGGTCCCTGGCATCCTAATAAATTTAAAAATTATTATTTAAAAAGAAAATGTATTTTCAGGTTATACTTGCAGATCTTTTGAATTAGATTTATTTAATTTCTGCTTTGTCTGCTGGTATGATCATATTGCATGATCATGTTTGTTCAACGGTGGTTATTGTTTAACAGATAATCTAGATTTATGGAATATTATATGTAGAATCCTAAAAACATCTATTAAGAGATCAGAAACGTGCTTTCTAAATGCTAATACTGCTTTCAACCTATACAGCATATTGCCAGACCTTGTCATCTTTCAATATTGATGGAGGAGCACCCATACATAAGCTCCCCAGTTAAGTGTTGTTAATTCTGGTGATTTTCCACTGTCTCAGTAAAGATTAAGGAGCATTGATCTATGCACCAAAGATAGAACAGCCCCTGCTCTGAGGGCAAAACCATGTGGTGGTATACCAGTGTAATGCTGAGCAAAGAAATAGATGGTAAGTGACATGTTATTTCTGCTTAGAATATGTTACTCTCTACCTGCTTTTGCACACAGAATAGTGTCTTCAGAGAATATTATTAAAATGGTAGTGTTTGGAACCTAGCTGGTTCTTCACTTCTCTGTAGGAGGCATAGTTGGAGATAGTGCTATTGTAGGGATGCTTTTTGAAAACACCACCCTAATAAATTTTCTCTTGTCCATGTTCATGCAATTAAGTTATGTGGTTTTGGAGGCTCTGGGGTCTGCTGCTGGCAGCATCAGCCTGGCTTGCATTTCTAAATCCCAATTTCAGCAAGACATTCAGGTTTGGGACTTCAGTTTCCCTCATTTTATATTAAGATGCATTTTTCTTTCATGTGGCTGGAAGTCACGTATAATTGAAGAAGGCTGGAGCCCTGTGTCTCTTCCACAGGCCTTCCTCATCCATGGGCATGTGCATAAGGTTGATGAAATAGCCTAGTGAAATCCATGATCCCTGTTTGCTTGATTTGTCCCTTCATGGCTCTCTGCATCCCTCCTTGGCTTTTCCTGCTTCTCTTGAGATGTGACACAGGGAGGGAGCTGGCAATGGGTCAGGACAGACAGCGTGTGGCTGCCTAGCAGCAGTGAAAGCAGCATCAAATGCTTAAGAATAGCAGATTTTGTTTTTTAACAGTCTCAAGCTGATACAAGGAGCCAGGAGAGCCTACTGCTATCATTGGCTTCCTGGAATAAAATGAGGCTTATAGTATAAGCCAAAAAAGAGAAACCAGGGAAAAGATGGGTAGATAAACAAACACTAAATAATGAATTTGATTGGAGACTAGGAAATGTTTTAGTAAAGAATGGTTAAAAAATTTGTTCAGTGGCTCCAAGAGAGCTTTAACATATTCTCAAATCTCGTGGCTATAATACAGGTTTTTTCCTACAGAAAGAATATTACCTCTTATTGTCCTGCCTGACTTTGTCATTCAACTCCCATGCTGAAAATGGAGCAAAATGTCAGCTCATGAAAACTGAAGTATTAAAACCAAGGAAATTATTATTTCTGCAAATGTTTAGCAATGGCTTATTCTGTAGCTGTGAAGACATCTTTTTCCATAAAATAGGATTATGAGCATGTCATCTACTTTGCAGCAACCAGTATGACAATGATGAGTTAGCATTTGCACAGATGTTTGATTAATAAACCTTTTGGCTCAAACAAATCACCACAGCTTTTTTTTTTCTTTTCTTTTTTTATACAGATATGAAAATAAAAGTCGCATGCTATGCATAAATTATAGTGCTCAATTTATAGATTTTTCCTAAACTAATTTGTGATTAGGAACAAAATAAATAGCAATAGAAACACCGTTAATTTCTAACATATGGTTGCTAAATTCAGGTCTTGGGAGGTTATAAAATTAATCCATTTTTACAAGTCACCTTTATACAGTATAATTATTTTCACAGCTGTGAGTTAAAGTAATTACTCTTATATAGTCTCAGATATCCTGGAGTGGATTCCTTCCAATACACTAATTTTCTTGGTATGTGGATAGAGCTGAATACTCTGACTGATACTGAATAAATCTTGCACAGTGTATGTCACTTTGATTTGTTGCATACTCTTCTACAGTTTAGGATCATTAGTTGTACTGAACCTAAAAAATTCAGACTGCAGTCTCTTATATCTCTGAATAGGTATCTGCATAAATTCTTGTTTCTTGTCTAGAAGTTTTGTAGCAGGGCAGTAGTTATGGGAAGTAATTTTGGGTTTAGTGGGTACATTTACACATGGGTTTCTTCATCTCTTAGTGCACAATCCATTTGGTCTTTTGGGGACTAATGTTCTTGCTTTCTTTCTTTTGTTTCTTCCTGTGTATTTTCATCAAAGTATCTTCACAGTAAAGCCCATTGTTTTGTCAGGTGTTATTTCTGACATTAATATTTTAAGACTCTATTGCCTAAGGCATCTCCTTTTGGCTGTAGACAAAGTTGATACTGAGGTATATATGTGCACCATTTCTCTGGCCTTGCAGGACATTACTACCTATGTAACCAGGACAGTAAGCATCAAAACTCAAACACATGTAGATTACATTAGGATTTGTTATTAGTCCAGTAGTTAGATGTCTTGGAAATAATGCATCTCAGTTATAGAAGTTTATAGAGTTATATCTACAACTGGGAGAGGATGGACAGACTGACTTCTCTGAGGACTCCAGGTAGTAAAAGTAGAAAGTAGACGTTTGCCATTCTTTTAAAAAATGCTGTTTAGATAGTCTATAAACCTGTAATATCTTTTCTGAACAGAAATGGCACAGAAATTACAAGTGTGGAGCCCTATGAAAGAAAGCAAAAGATTTGCTATTTGGAAATAAATGCAAAACAGCAAAACAGTTTATGTTCTAAAAATGTCTAGTGTTTAATTGTGATAACAGAATGGGTTTTACTATTGTTTTATATGGGATGAGGTAAATGTTGCACTAGTGCCCTGCTTTTGGCTGGTGTAGAGTTAATTTTTTCTCCACTGGTACAGTTATGCTGTGTTTTGGATTCAGTTTGAGAGCAATGTTGATAACACCCCAATGTTTTAGTTGCTGCTATGTATTGCTTACCCTAAGTCAAGGACAGTTTTGATGTTTTGTGCCCTGTGAGCAAGCAGGTGCATGGGTAGCCTGGAGGAGGCATAGCTGGAGCAGCTGACCTAAGCTGATAGCAGAACACCATGGCTGTTGAGTGATCTGGGGAGTTACCCTGCAAGTGGGGACTGATTGTGGCTCAGGGGCAGAGTTTGGCAAGGCTGAGCAGGTATTGAGCAATTGTGTTGTTCCTCACTGAGCCCCAGCTCTAACTTTGTATTCTCCACACCATCCCACTGGGATGTGAAAAGTGAAAGTGTGAGGTGCTTAGTTGCCAGCTCAGCTTAAACCATAACAAGTAGCTGCAGAGATGGGTGACAGCAAAGTACCCCTTGTAAGTCATGTATTTGGTAATATATTTTGGCTCTAAATTTATGTGCTTTTCTGTAATTGTAAAATGAAGAGGAATGGAGCAATTATGAAAACACTTTGTGCAAACATATCATTGATGTAAATTGCAGTTCATGGAGTGTTTGAACAATTGCTTTAGGTTCTTCTAAGGCTTTTAATTGCTTCTAAGTAGGAAGGAATTATTGTTTTGTCTGAAAGAAGTTAGACATCTTCCAGGTGGGGTGATCAAAATTATTTGAGACCCATGAGGCCAGCCAGAGATGGGTTTACACAAGATACTGCATACTCTGCCAAAACACTTAACCCTCCTTAATGCTAAGGCACTTTCAGACAGAGCTGTGCTGAGAGTCAGTAGACAGGCATTACTGGATAAATGCCAAGGGCTTTTTCATACCTTCCAAGGAAAATACTCTCATATCCAGTCCCTCAAGCTCTCCTTTATATTTTCCTGGGCTCAGTACTTGCATAAGAGTGGTGTCAGAGGGTGGGGATGGGAGGGGTTCAAAGGAGAAGAACTTTGTGCTGCCTGTGTGCTGCAAAAGTTACTCACTGAGTTTAAGTTCCTTTTCTTGTTTTTGTACCTAAAGTTTCACTTCATGCATTCTTCTTCAAAGCAGCTCAATTTTTCGTTGCAAACAAGTGAGAAAATGGGCTATCAGCAGAACTCTTCCTTCATCCAAAAAACAGGGTATACCTGCATAATGTGTGGAATTTGAGAAGATGAAAAAAGCCTAAATGTCTAGTCTCTGAATAGCCTTTCATTTTCTGCATTTCATTTCCCCTCTTCACATTTACTATTGGAACCAAGCATGTGTTAATATGCACAGAGGTGATTTCATCCATGTAGTTGCTTTGATTCATCATGTTTTGAAACCGTATTAAAAAACTTTTGACATCTTGTGAAAATGATTTCTGTATGTAGAGGGAACAGCATAGAGGAAACATGATTTGCTTATCTAGTAAAAGTGCCTGGCAGCTGTGGGCTCCACTTCAGATTAAACTTCTGCAATGATGAGTAACGAAAATGGGAAAATGTATACATTTTGAAGTCCAGCTGGTGAATCAATTGTGGTGACAGTCACAACTGGATAAACGTTGATCTCTTTTGCACGTTTTAGGTATATATTCAGAGCAGTGCATTGGAAGCATATCTTGTTCTAAAGAAATTAACTTGGTATGTAATAGCTGCAGAGCAACTTGGGAAACTGGTGATAGATCACAGATGACACAAGGGTGAGGCAGAACAGCCCATAGGGATTATGACATATTGCTGTGAATATTCATAGCTGCTCTTTCCAAAATAGCAGAATGCTGTTGTACCTAGAAAAGTCAGGAAGGATAACTTTAATTTTGAGAAATTCTTATTTGAGAGGGCATTAAGAATTATTTAAAGCTTATTAATCTACTGAGCTGTAAGAATGTCTGAAGCAAAAAAAGAGCAAGGAAAGTATTTCGGCCTCCAGCCTGTCCTCCTTTTATATGAATTTGGTATCTGTCTCTGATCACTCTGAAAGATGAAGGGCGTTCAGCTGCTTCTGAACAAGATCATAGACCTGAATATCAGAACAAATAATCAGTAACTTGATTCCCAGTGCAGCTGATCCTTAAATGACTAGTCTGTGTACAATATAAAAGAAGTCATTTATGACACAAAAAACCTTAATTGACTTTGACTGCTGTTCCAAGATCCCCTTTTTATCAAGCCAGTAAATCATACCTGATTAGAATGGACTTTCTAAGGTAACTTAATTTATTTCTTCAATAGGAGCATTCATTAAAAGGGGATAAAAAAAAAATCTCTCTTTCTTAAATATTTTTGTCCACATCATCCACAGCTGCACCTTTATGGCAAGGCAAGGAATTTTATAAGCCAAAATTTTGAAAGCATGTGTATTAGTCTATGGAAAAGGAAGAGGAGGTAGTTGCCTTCAAAAAGTTTCTGGAGTCTGACTTCCATTACTAGGGTTCCTGCTGAGGTCTGTTGAGAGCTTCTGCACAGCCAGAAATTACTCTGCAAGGTGCTGAGCTGCTCAGCACAATATGCTCTCAAAATCTATCAGAAAATGTGAAGCTGTCTCTGTAGAAAATAATCTTCATTTTTATCCTCCTTATTCTCTTACTGACAGCAATTCTGAAGCCATATGTTGGGACACAATATCACAGACATTTAAATATTATTTTAAACATGGCTGTATTGCCCATTAGTTTATGACTGAAATATTGAGTGTGACATATGAAAACTAAGAACTTCCATTGAACTTACGTATGTACGTCTGGCAAGGAGTCCTTCATGTCTTTGGGTAAAGAACAAAGGGTTTGGAAAAGTAAGACTAGCTCCCAAGTAGACTTTCTGTTCTCCAAAAAGTCAGTTTATTGTTTTTGACAGTAAGAACCTGATGCAATTAAAAAAAAAAATCTAATAATTAAAGGAAAACTAATCCCTGCTAAAAATCTTCTGAAAGGCAATAGCATTTTATGTAATCGAAGATGAAATGGAGACCCTTGTGTCAGCAATTCTTAAATGCCTTCTTTGACCCAGCTCGTTTTGGAGCAGAGAATCTCACTTTCCAAACTGAGTAACTCAATAGAACAGATTTTTAGTACATAGTATGGATTTTTGACATTAAAAACATTGTGTCAACAAGCAAATGCTGATGCTGTTTAAGTAATCCATTAGGGAGGGATTTTTTTTTTTTTAGTATACTACTTGTAGCTGAATTTCATAAAAAATTCAAACAAGTGTATGAAATACATATATCTTTCAGTATCCAGAAATGTACTGTTTTTCACAATTTTGATTAAAAAATTCTGTTTTAACTCAGCTGCAATGGTCCCAGTGGAGGCAGCAGAATACTTTAAGTTTTTGTCATGGAAGTGTGTGAGGCCCTAGAGAAAGCAACAATACCAATTCAAGTACATAAATGTTGAAAAAAACTTAAAAAGAAGATCCCAGAAGGAAAATAGCAGTCTTGAGATAACCCTAGAAATGTCATAATTTAGGATAATTCTGTCCCAGGCATTGCAAAAGTTATGCAACTCTAAATTTGTGAATTAATTACTTGTGGGAAATTGTTTTCTTTCAAGTTAAAATTTTCACTGTTTCTGTAGGCATGGAGTATATAAACTCAGTAATGCTCTTTTCATACAGACGAAAAGATGATCTTAATTCTTAAACTTGTTTTTTTTTTGTTTTATACTGAGAATAGTGTCTCTTTTTAATGCAGAAAGTCTGAAATTTTGCTACCCTGCTGTATCTTACTCTTCACACAACTTTGAACATTTCCTGTCAAATAATTTCCTCCAGTAATTTCCAAAGGTTGTGCAGTAAGGAGTTGCCATTTGGTCTGATAAAACTGTAAGAAATATCACAAATTAATGGTTTGAATGACAGTACCACAATTCTGTTCTTTCCAACCAAAATATAAACCCTTGAGTCATATGTTAGTACTGAGGTGCTTTAATCAAAGAACTTTTCATGGTTGGTTTTGCTGGTTTTTTTTGAAAGGCTAATAAAGCCCCACATAAAATTCTAATCTGAATTTAAAATGGGTTAGAAATATTCATACTCCCCAGACATCCTTCCCACTACAGTTATTTGTCTTAGCCAGCTGTTACTTCAGCATTTCTTTCGAATTAGAATTTCTCTCTAGTTAGTTCAGATAAATGAATCACACTTCATTATATGTATTTTACTATGGATTGGATAAAAACTGTAAAAAAAAAGCAAATAGTCTAATGATTTATTTACATTATCTTTGTAAATTGTGGTGGCATTCAGTACTTCTGAATACAGATAATTGTACAGAGTAGGGGGGGAAAGGAAATGGTACCTTACAGGCAATTAGTGCCTTCTTTTTATTTATGAACAGGATACTTTGATTAAATTTCTTCACTATTCTGTTGTGTATCCTAAGAGAAAGAGTCTTTCAAGCCTTCTTTGACAGTAATTAAACATATTCCAGAATTTATATGTTTTGTGAAATCATTAAGCTGTTCCTCTCTCTATTTATGAATGACATACTGTATAGTTTGTGGAGATAAAATCAAAATTAGTAAAATCAGTTTTTATTGAGAGACAAAGCTTGGTTGTAAGCTGAGCAGCACAAATGTGTTTGACCATAGCTTTAAGCTATGTTCTCTGTGGTCTCTTGGAAAAGTTCACTAGTTTGCCTGTCTGTATTGGGGATTTGATCTCATGGAGCTGGCTGTAGAGATCCTTTTCAACTTTATGCTCTGTGAAGCCTTTGGCAGCCCTACATATGCACATTTATATTTAATTTATATGAAATTAACAGGAAATCACAGAAACTGTGCTCGTATTTTGATACAGTAATTGACCAAATTGTTGTCTGGACACAACCAAAAGTCAAAAAAACACAACACAAAAAAAAGCCAACTTGCTTTAAACATTTAACTCTTTGTTGCTATTTTCACCACTTAGTTCCTTTTCCTTGCCTGATGTGTGTAGGTATGTATGTGCGTATGTATGTACATATGTATGTATGTTAAATGTAATTTCTTAGTGTCTTCCTAAAAATGAAGTCCAAGTAAGATATTTGCAACAATTTAGTCCTTGTGATGCAATTTTGGTTCTCACTTTTTTACTTTCTGAACTCTTTCAGTGTGACACATCACCTGCATCAGTGTTACTGGTTTGGATCAGAATTGCTCCAAATACAAATGATACCAAAAAAGGGAAAACCTTCTCATTTTTGCTTTAAAGTAACTTTATATACAGTCACAAATATACTGTTTTACAAAGAGTAGCTGCAGCTCTTGCAGTGATGTCTCCAGTTTACTGGATAACCAAAGACCAACTTCATTTGTGTAAAATGAGAAATACTGCTGTTTGCAACATCAGTTTTGTAATCAGGTTTTGAACTGCCTGTGTTGGAGGAAATTTCAGTTCTGTGTAAGATCATGAGCTGTACATCTCGTTAAGATCTTTGTATTTACCTCTCAGGTTGGTACAAGAGGATGTGGGAATGGACATCCCCTTAGATGAGGGTGTGCTAAGCCCCAGTTCTGCGGAGATGAGACCTGGTGAGAGAAGCTCTTCTCATTTTCTTAATTGCATCTTATTCCTGTGGCCTTTAATTATGCAGTGAGAATGATATTTCTGTGCTGGTAAAGAATCAGTTCAGTGTTGAAAAGAAAAAAGCCTGGAGTTCGCTTTATTTAGTCAATTTTCTTCCTCACTTGAGAAATTATAATTACAGTGTAACATTTTCTCTTGGGCATTGTTGTCACCTGTTTAGTCCTTGTAAAGTTTTAGTAGTCTGTATTATTAATTTTGTAATTGACTTCTGTCTAAGTGTACTGAGTTAGACAGAACAACCTGAAATGTGCCATACAAGGCAGAGGCAAGGAGCAAAGGTTTATCTAGCACTCGTCTTGTTGAATACAACTTCTGTTTAAGACTGATTAAGAGCCTCATGATTTTTATTTTTTATTGTATTGAGTAGGATATTTTATAGTTAAAGCTAAAGATGTAAGTATTTGCAAATCAAGACTAAGTGCATAAGAAAATAAATATTTACAATGGCTTTTAACACCTACGAATTTTCCAGGAGTCAGCAGTGTCTTGATTCATAACTCAAATTAATCTGTATTTGCTCTTTAAATTCTTAAATATTGTGGGTCAGTGCATGAAAACCTGATTTTTGTGTGAGCTACATTTGCTGTTCCTGTAGATTTTTGTTCCATTTCATTAAACATCAATGCCAAAATTTGCATTTTGTGTTAGATGGTCCTGAATGTCATGACATTACTGGAATTGATCTGTCTCAGTGTATTTAAAGGTTTTTGAGTACCTGGGAAATTAATTGTATGTGGAGTAGATAAAGTTATTTTTTCTTTTTTTTTCTCCTTTTATTCAGAACCTCCCAATTCTCTTGATCTTAATGGTTCCCAGCCCAGAAGGATAAAGCTCACTGCTCCAAACATCAATCTCTCATTGGACCAGAGTGAAGGGTCTATATTATCTGATGATAATTTGGATACACCCGATGAAATTGACATTAATGTAGATGACCTTGACACTCCTGATGAAGCAGACTCTTTTGAATACACTGGGCAAGGTAATATTTTAGATTGCAAATGTAGAGTTCATTTCTGTTTCTTTTTTACTACTTACATGCTCAGTTCCATGTCTTTCAGATTATCACTATGGTTAAAGCATTTGAGAGTTAATACTAGACACTCAGGTTTTTTTACTGTCTGCTATTTTTTAACCTTTATTTCTCCTGTATAAAGTACTATCCTTCTATTTATTCAGTGTGTAGAAAGAAATAGTACAACTGAATTCATAAAGTAAGAGCAGCTACCTAGGGAGAATGAAATTCTCAGTCCTGTCTTTGTCCAGTACTTAGTCTGACAACAATTGTTTGAGAAGGAGAGAGCAGCTGACTGTTGCTGTAGAGAATACTGTAGCTAACTGCAGCATTCTTGCAGCTTATTGCAGCTCTAGCTAGATTACAGTTAGGTCCATCATATCTAGGAATATAACTTTGTGCAAAATATGTTGGCTGCACCAGAGATTTTGCAATATATAAGTGAGATAGACACAATATGCTGAGAGGCCTTTTGTTAGGAAGAAAGGTCTGCTTTTTATTCCCATGATTGGAAAGCTGAGATATGGAAGGTGTGTGGATGGCGTGATAAAGCTGGCTCAGGTGGTGGAACAACAAAATTCCTTGTTCTGCAAATTTTAGTGTCCTTTCTCAGAAAGGCTAGCTGTACAATATAGGTGCACACTGAAGAGTGCAATGGATACTTCACTCTTCCTTCATGTATTAATGATTTTCTTTTCTAGAGATGATGTAGAAGTTTTACTCATTTGCATAGTTTCATGGTGTTCAAGATAGGGTGTTCCCTGTTCCTTGCTAGTACCTCATAAAATGTAAATATGTAAGAACTGATGCTGATGTAAATACAAACAGATCACTAGCTATTTGAGGGGAGAATAAGTGTGAACGTTTTACAGCTGAGAGCAGAAAAAAACTTTAAACATGGATTGGTTTAAGCTGAATTTTCCCATGCGTTTGCTTTCCCTAATGCTAGTGAGTTTGCTGAAGCGTACAAGAATAGTTGCATTATTTTAAGTAGTATTGCCAAAGAGGCATTACTGTGTACTCAATCATGCATGAGCATCTCTAATGTTACCTCTCATGAGGAGGCTGATTTCCTTATGGGTTGGTGCAGAGTGTGGTGATGAGTTACTTGATAGTTAGAAGATTTTATACTGAAAGTTAAAACTAACACACACACGGACTCACCTGCTTAGACTGTTGTGACTACCATGTGAGAGAAGTCTCTAGTCTGCAGTAGAACAGATGTTTCTTTTAAGCCCTCAAGTAATTAAATTAAACTCCAGTGATTTTGGTAGCAGTTGTGTTGATGGCAGGTATTTCCTCTCAGTGGTTTTTTTTTTCTGCTTCCTGAATGTGATGATTCATTCAGTTCTTAAAGCTAGAATATTTTTCCCATTTTCTTATGTGAAGAGCTCAGGATCCTTCTGATTTTGGTGACATTTATACAGTTGTGTAGTTTTATTTTAGATAGCTAATAGTAAAAATGTCTTCTGCTGAGATGAGCCATGAAAGAGTAGAAAAGACAAAAAAAAATCAACATCTTATCAAGATAAGCCAGCAAAAAAAGAGGTTGTCTATATGTAATGTTAATCTGATAACTGAGATTGTAGTCCTAAGAACTAGTGCAGAATGTCTTATTTGCATTGTAAATAGCCTTTGTTATCTTTGTACTTCTGTACTCTGCTATTAGCTGGTACACACACTGATGTTACCAGCAATTTCCCACAGTTCAATGTTCCTAACTGCTGCCAAACCCAGAAAAGTAAATACTGAGAAAAACATAGCTGCTGAGACTAGAAAGATCAGTGACTTTTGTCATGATCAGGCTATTGAAGGTCCCTTTGTGCTACAAAAGACATCTGAGAAAACCAAGGCTTCACCCATGGTTCAGGGCTCTACCTCATCACTGAAAAATGACTCTGTATTACAAGTAATACTGAAACCCATTTTTTCAAAAGAATGATGAAGAATCATCATCACAACTGCAATATGCATAAAAGATAAGATGAGTGCAGAAATAATAAAGTACTTGTCTTGAACCAGCACCTGAATTGTTCAGAGATTGGTTGATCATCAGTTTTGCGCAAACCATGCTAGTTTCTGAAATGAGCTTTTTATGATTATTGCTTTATATGACATAAAAATTGCATTTCTGAAAACATATATGAGTATCAGGGAAGGCCTGCTCTCAAATCAGCACTATTTATAAAGTAAGAGTGGCTATTGTTTTTTTCTGCTGATATTTATTTCCTTTCTGAATTTCATACTGGTGCATCTTTCTCTGCAAAAATCAACACTCCAGGCAGTAAAGGAGAGCTACTTCACCAGGAATAGGCAATCTAGTACCATTTCTATTAAAAAAATAATTAATGTATCCAATTTCAATGTAAAATTTATTAGAGTCTTAGTAATTTTTCATTGTCTTAAGTTTCACCAACCAAAAAAAAATCAAATACATTTTCAGCATTGGTCAGCCAGGTATGTAGTCCAGCCTCTTTTTATTAAAGTTTGTTCTGCCAGCTGCACTTCTGTGCCTCAGTCATGTTTCTGCTTCACAAGGACTCAGCTAACCAGACAGTCTTCATACCCTGTGTTGATAATTCCCATCTATTCTAAAAGTACCTGAGCTGCATAATTGTATCCTGTGGAGACAATTACAGGAATGGGCTGCCCTGCAATGTTGAAGTTTGCGTAACTGGGCTGTACACATGTAATTTTCATATTGCTACCAACAGTACCTTGGCAAAACTGACAACATAGACAATTGCATTAACATCCAGATTTGGGGGTAGTGGGGTTATGCATTTTATAAGCTTATTCCCAGTGTCACAGAATACGTGGTATTTCAAAGCTGAATGCTATTGTTAAACATCATGAACATTGTGCCCTGAGAAAGGTGTGAATATATTCTTCAGCTCCTTTGTATATAATCTGTTGAGCAGCAGCTGTTAAACCAATTTGAAATATTATACTTGGAAAGAAGTCACTTTTTGTTCAGTCTGTCCTTTTTTCCAACCTTAGATCTCCTCAAACTCACTTTATTTGGAGTTTTTAAGGAAAGAAGGCTTCATGGTCACACTAGAGGTGCACGTGTATATATGTCTTGCTTTTCCATCCCTGTTTCCACCATTAATGCAATTTTATTTGAGTATGTTTTTAACTCATTGGCTGGTTAGACAGTGAGGAAAGAGGTGAAATATTCCTCCTTTCTTTCGAGATTCTATTAGGCAGGTAAAGCAGAGACTTATTTATAGATTCAGATTTCATTGCACATGAGAGTCTATTTCGGGGGGGGCACCTTCTGCCAATATGATTCCCTAATATTTTGTATTAAGGACAGAAAATACAAGACAGGTAGCAGTAGAAATTCAGACTTTGTTAGTCCCAGTGCAGCAGTAAGTATGTGCTCAACCTATCTTTTTTAGAAGCTTTTTTTGGTGGAGTTAGAGAAACTTGGTGTTTGTAACAGATTTGGTGAAGTTGTTGGTAGGATTTAACGGAGAATTCAGTTTAATAGTTAGTACATGTATATGTATGTAGGAGCCTGTAGCTTCTATGTAGATTTATGTGGTATACATGCAGTATACTATCATATTCCTGATTTCACAGATAACTTATTTAATTCTTATGATAAACTAGTGTGTTTTGAGGATCATGTACTTTGATTTATACTCAGTAGTTCAAGAAGAAGCATTAATCAGAGGCACATCTGTGGATAACCCAAAACATAGAAAGGTTTGAGGGCACCTATGAAACATTGTGTTCTTTAGTTCTTGTCAATTAAAATTGCTTCTTTTTTATTCTTAATTCTCACAAATCTCCTTAGTATTTTCAAATAGGATGCCTGCAACTTTTTATGTACACACTGTATGTCATTATGTACCTCATTATGTGTCATTGTTTACTGTTACCTCACTGATTTGCAATTCAAATTCTGCTCTTATGACTGCAGAGCCAGTCATATGTGTTATGTGTAAAATTTACTATGGATCTTTACTATGAAGTTAAATTAATAATACATACACAGAACACAAGGCAAGAGTGCTTGAGCAAGAATAGTACAAGAGAGGGAATTTTCCCCCCATGGAAAACACAGTATATTGTAACAATAACTAAAAAGGAGAGTTAAATAATTCCAACTGTGGACATAATTACTTTTTATGTCAGTTTCTCTGTGAATAGCCATTAAATTAAAAAAAACTGGAATGTTGTTAAATTTATTGTTAAGAGCAATCCCATCAATGTACAATGGAAATGTAGATTTTATTAATCATTTCCCAGTGTTTTTGACACTAAGAGTATTCAGCAGAGAGACTTTATGGTCACTTGTCAGCTATACAGTTAATTTTTTGTGGTCATTGTGTCTGCAGACTACATTTCCATGTTCTCTCTAGGGTGGTCATGGAACAGGTCAGACTGACTCTATACTTCAAAGCAGGAGAGCACTGGTATTTAACCTCAGACAGTCCTAGGGGGAGGTAACTGCTGTGTTTATATGAGGAGTCAGCATGACTGAACCACACCAAGATGAGTGTACTTCACATTTGCTGGTAGTGGATGTAGAGATTGGAGACAAACTGGGATAAAGTTGGGGAGCTGTATCTGTCTGGTAATTCCTCTCTAGACATGAAGTACTGCTAAGCTCCCTTTTATTTGGCAGCAGGGTTAACATAGTTCTCATACCTTCAGCATGAATTTTAGAAGGCCTGTCATGCAGTAACTCCAGTGAGCAGCTGCTCAGTGTTACCAATTGGATTCAAAAATCCTTTGATGGTGTTCTGGATAGTGATAATTGCTGTTGTTCTTTTCATGTTCATAATAATGAAATGTCTTAAGAAAATGTTCTTGTTTACTTACTGACATTCTGCTCTTATTTATACCATGTAAAAATGCAATTCATTTCAGTCATAAATCTCAACTGTATGTAGCAGAAAAGTTATTTAAAGCTTTAACAGGAAGAGGTAATATGTACAGTTCTACTTTCCAGAAGAGCAGGCTGCTGCTAAGGATGCTTCCCAGGAGGAGTCTGAATCGATTCCAGAGTACACTGCTGAAGAGGAGCGAGAGGACAACAGGTTGTGGAGAACAGTGGTTATTGGAGAACAAGAACAGAGAATTGACATGAAAGTGATTGAACCATACAAAAAGGTCATTTCACATGGAGGTAGGAGCAGCTGTAGGCATTTTTTTAAATTGATGTAAAAATTTCATGCTTTATTGATCATGATTTATTTTAATTTTTGTTCTGTTATCATACTGACAAGGGGAGAGAGAATTTATTTTTCAGCCTTGGCTGAGATCACCCAGGTTTTCAATTCTATGTGGCAGTGACTAATAAGAATTCTAAATTCAAAGCCATTTTGGAAGCATCATACTGACATAAATGTGTCAAGAACAGTCTGGTCACTGTAGGGAAAAACTGTCTTGAGGAAGTCAAAAAGCTTCTTATCTACAGCAAAATAAAATTTTGAAAACATTATTTGGTGAGTTTTGATAAAATCTTTTGTGTGAGGAAGTATAATCCTCTGTGATTTGCTGAATGATGCATGTGGTTGCACAGATCTAAACAAGTAGAGTGGCAAAAGAAAAAAAGATGGTTTTCCCTGGGTCTTACATTCATCTGGCTACTTGCCTTATGCTATTTTTCTGCCATTTATAGTTGTCAGCAGCTTTTCATCAGGACCTGGTTTATGGGATTTTTTTATATAATTTGGCATCAAATAACATATCAAAGAAAAAACATTTGAAGTAGGAAAATAGCCCCATGTGCTTGCTATGTATTCTCATTTGCTCATCTGCTTCCCAGCTTCCTCAGAGAATTTATAGCTTCAGTGTTACTTGTCTATAGAAATTAATTCTAATGGGTAAGCATTACTATAGTTGAAGGAAGAAAATAAAACAAGGCTTTCCAAGCACCTTTCCCTTGGTGTCTCAGGTTCAGCTTATCTTTGGATTCTGTACTTTTGGGGGGCACTCTTTGCTATCTTGGCTATTAAGGAAGGTATTAGGTTAAGATGAGTTGTTTTATCCCTTCAAAAACTGAGGCAGGCAACATAGCATCTCAGAGGTAAGATTTATGAATTTATATGAGAATGCTTTTTTCACAGTATTGTTGATCTGCAGCATCAGTTCAAGATACTAAAATATTAAAGTTAGAATATTTTCAGAGTTGAGCCTCTATCTGGTAAAATTCCATAAATAAATTATAGTTAATTTTTACTGTAAAATCAGCTAAATGCTCACCTACATGTATTCATGGTGGCCAATGTGCATAAAGTTTGACCAGAATTAATAAAGATGTTTAGGCCTCCAAGCATTTTTTCACTACAACACTACCATCAAAGATTTATGAATGTGATGACACCTCAGATGCGGTTTAGCAAACACACCCAGATGGTTTAATTTAGGAAACAAACACAAAATATTTTTGGGCATTGCTGTTGTTGCTTATTAATGTATTTTTTATATTTTTATATATTTTTGTATGCTTTAAACTAGTCAATATGCATTTGTGGTAAAAACTTGTATCTTTCCTACTAAATGTCGAAGTTTATGATTATCAGCTTTTGTGTAAATTCAGTGTTTAATGGGAGAGGTAATTCAGCTCCACTCTCAGCATGAAATAATTGGAATTGAAATTTTACATGTCTGATGTTTTGTTAGATCACTCAAATGTAAGATAAAGAGCATTTAGTTTTCTTTACTTTTGAAAGGGTGTTTGTCAATAGCATTAGTCATGGTTAAAAAAACAGTGTTAAAATGTAACAATAGGTTTCAGCCTGCCTCTGCCTAAACTGGAAGTTTTTCCTGATACCTAGGCAAATCGAAGTAAACTATGGCCTGGATTCTATCCTGTGTTTATGAAGTAGCAGATTGAAGACAAGGAAACAAAATCACTTTGTTGCATCTACTGCGGAAAACTTTGGACAGCTCAAACAATTCTACATTATGGCAGCAAGGCCCATTCTTTGAAGTTCCTTTCCGTGGAGTGTTCAGAGGGCCAGGAGTCTTTTCTTTAGTCTCAGGAATAATGATAGGTTCTGGCTAAAATTAGTCAATAGGAAGTCAAGTCAAGCATTTCTTGATGATTCAAAGAACTACTGAGCTTTCCTCCCTAGCAAATGACAGATAACAGCAAGTGCAGAATTTAGGTGGTAGCTACAAAATAGGAAAGGGGAGAGTAAATTTGTCAGTGTAAGTTTGAGATTTTCTTCAACATACTCTGATGGAGAAATTTCTTAGTGGTCTTTTTCATTGCTAAGGTTGAGATTTTGGGCAATGGGCTTTTACTGGCTTTTAGTGATGAATTAAAATATACTTGTCCCTAGGGTGAACATTCCTTCCCTTCAAGTATGTGTGAGAAAAAGTGACTTAGATTTATCTGTGGATTTTTCTTCTTTGTGTTGTTAGTTAGCATCTGCACATAATTGTTTTCCTTTCCTTGAACTGCAAACTGTGCTGTATAATTTAGTGGATGCACCTGCCATAATGTACGCTTACTGCCAAATTCCTGTGCCAGCTGGACAGATTGCTTTATTTTAGTCTTTTGAAGTTTTATTAAATTAATGGAAGGAAGGAAATGTCCTCCCTATTTCCTTAGTTTATAAACCTGAGAGGGAAAGAAATACTGTTTTTTTCCTGTTGTTGTTCAAATCTAGCTGGCAGCCAAGCCCCACACAGTCAGTCACTCACTCCCACATGGTGAATCAGAAGAGTGAGTAAAGCCTTGGGTTGATACAAGGACAGTTTAATGCATAATGCAAAGCATAATGCACAGAAGCAAAGCAAAACAAGAAACTAATTCACTACTTCCCATGGACAGGCAGGTTCTGCCATCTGCAGGAGACCAGGTCCTCATCACACAAAACAGTGACTCGAGAAGATAAAGGCCATCACTCCAAATGTCCCCCTCTTACTTCGTCCTTCTTCCCCTCCTGAGCAGGATGCCATATGGTCTGGAATGTCCCTGTGGTCAGCTGGGGTCAGCTGTCTTGACAGTGTCCTCTTCCCCTTCCAATTTCTTGTGCATCCTCAGCCTACTGCATGGTGGGGGCAGCAGGAAAAGCAGAAAAGGCCTTGGTGCTTTGTGAACACTGCAGCAGTAACAAAAACATCTCTGTATTATCAACCATCTGATTTCAGTGCAAATCAAAACTACAGCCCCATACTTGCCACTGTGAAGAAAATTAACTCTCTGCCAGCCAAAACCAACACAATTCCAAATAATCTAGCTGAATAATAATATGTGCTGAAAACAGGACTGGAGTTCTGTAAGCACTTTAGTTAGGCTTGGATATAGCTCTCTAATATTCAGAAAGCATTGTAAAAGTCTTAAAGTGTCCCTTTGGAAAGACTGCATAAGTGTTAGTATTATCCTTTAATTTTTAATGTTCCTCAGAGGAATATTATAAAATATTATCATCTCTCCCTCAATGTCAGTTTTTTCTAGACTCAAAAGATTTTTGAGTGTTCTCTGAGTTTATCTCTCTTCTGTCTAGTGCTATCTATATCTACCTGCAACCATTCCTACAGCATCTTTATAAATTCCCTCCTAATTGCATGTATCCTTTAAGCAAAACTTTTAACTGAAGTGTGGGAGTATTTTGTATTCATTATTAGTGATAAATACAGAAAATCCATAGCAGCTGCAAAAGGTTATGGAGAAGATTAACCAACATGAATCCATCATGAAAAAGAAACGTTTTCTTTTGAATAATAAGCAAACTGTGCTGGGCCCTGGAATGGTTCTGCTACAGCTTTGAAGATTAACAGCTGTCATTAGGCAGTGATGCAGCCCAGAGAATGCCAGTACTGGACAACTGAAGTATCCAAGGTTAAAAAGTAATTTGTACAAAATTTGCAGCAAAGGATTTAACTCCTGGATCCCCAGGAGCTTTTAAGGGATAGTGCAGTCATAAATGTAATGTTCCAAAGCCATTGGAGCTGCACAGGCCAACTGAGATTGGACTGCAAGACTTTGTGAAACAGAGACAATGCAGGACAACAAATGTAGGGTATTTTCTTTTGCCCCTTATTCCTCAGTCTGAGGTGAGGATTCAGTACATGATTGCCATAGAGCTGCAGTGAACCAGAAGTAGAAGCCTTAGAAGGCTTTTTTGCTGGTCACTATAAAAAGTTTACTAGTAGTTGTGCTATGTGTGCTTTTTGAGGATTCAGCTTAGCTGACTACCCAACTTCCTTATCACTTCATGATAGCTCATACATTTTCAAACCTCTGATATGAAGCATTTTGGTTTGCTTCAGCAGTAGACATAGTAGCTTTATTACAGGACCTTGAGATTTTTTAAAAAATTCATCCTGTTAAAAGCCTTTGACAAAGATAAAATGTGTTTTCGTTTTTTTTCCACAGGATACTATGGTGATGGTCTGAATGCTATCATTGTGTTTGCAGCGTGCTTCTTGCCAGACAGCAGTCGAACTGATTACAACTATGTCATGGAAAATCTTTTCCTGTGAGTGATAAGTGAGCAATGTGGCAGAGTCTTCTGAGTTAGTACTCAAAATTATGTAGTGTCTTTCCTTTAGATGTGATTTTACTCGTTGTAAGGGGAGTGACAAGGAAAATAGCAGTTTTAGATAAACTGCTCAGTGGAGTATTATTTTAGTATGCTTTACCTACTCACCTTCCCAAATTAAGGGGTATTTATTTGTCAGGACCAAATCTGACTGTTAGTGTCTCCCTAAATGTCAAGAAATTGTTGGGGGTTAAAGTCTTTGCACTATTTCAGTAATGATTTCCAGGACTTGCAGAGCACTGTTCATTGTTTATTATATATTATCATGATGTATCCCTGAATGTATTTTTAATATAGGCTGTTTTGGGTTTAGGAGTTACAGGGCTTTTTTGACACTTGTTTTTTAAAAACAGTAAAAGTGGCAGTTGCAGACACAAGCAGTTCTCACTGTGTTTCCTGACTCCATTTGCTTCTGATTCAGCTAGAAGTGGCAGGAGCCAGTTGGGCCAGACACAAATTTGGCCACATAACCCCAAATCTATCACAGGAAAATTATTCCTAATAACGATTGGTTTGGCAGCCCAAAATTTTGAAGACAACACTCTCCTGAAGTGCCTTCAGCAACTTCCATTTACAGCTGTTAAAAAATCAATCATTCCAATGTTTTCTGTGCTAAAACACAGTAAGTAATTTCTAAAACCAGCAGGACACCTGGCCTTTACCATTTGCAGCTTACTGAGAGCACAGACCCAGGTCTCCTTAATATTCCAGTCTGAGAAGATGTAATTATTGGCAGCCAGTACCTTTAACAGTGTCTATATGTGTGAAAATCGTGTTTTAGTGTCTGGTTTAGTTTCTGGTCAGAACAACCACATATAATTTGCTTGGTAGAGCCTCTAGGAACTCAGTGTCATCTACAGTAACTGATAAACACACTGCCCAGTGTTTTAGAAGAGAGGAAGGAATTACTACAGTGGTTTTATCTTGATAAGTAAGGAATAAGGCTGACTGTAACCATGACTGACATTCAGTAGTTGTTCTTTACCCAAGACCCTTGTAAATATAAATATAAATATAAATATAAATATAAATATAAATATAAATATAAATATAAATATAAATATAAATATAAATATAAATATAGTCTGCAGAGAAGGCCTTAAGAGCCTTTTCCTCATGGCTTAAGGATATTGCTGAAGGCAGTTTCTTAAGGCACTTTTTGTGGAGTAGTAATATAAATGTGAGTTCACATTGGCTTGCAGCTTGTTTTAAGGCTTGTAGGTAGTTGGCTGTCTCTAGGAGAACAAGAAAAAGGAGTAAGTTCACCTAGTTTTTTTGTTCTAGGTCTGTTAATTGCACAAAAATAGAAATAGAGGGAGTTTACTAAACAGTTTACGGCAACAGTTTACTAAATATACAGTAACCAATGTTTTAAAATATTTGGTAATTCCTTATTATTGAATTATATAGGGATCTGGAGAGACCTGCAAACCACTTTTTTTATACAGCATATTTCTGGTAGCATGTAAGCTACCTGTAGTTTCTGATTGACAACTATCCTCAATTGCTCCTTTCCCATCTGTATTCCTTTCACATTTCCAATTATCTTCTTCCTATTTTTGATATTGATTAGTTCTGTAAAATTGTCTTTGAAGGATTGAATTCAGGTGAAAATGCTTGGAACAGCTTTTACAGCAGTTTTTGTAGATAATTTTTGTGGAACCACACTAAAAGTCTACTGTTTAATTTGTGGCTGCTTGAAAGTCAAATAAAAGCCAGTCTATAGATTAAAATCTTTTAGAATAGTCTCAATTTGAAAAACTACACTTTGAAAACAAAACCATCAACTTTGCTTTCTGAGTGATTCAGTTGTTCTAGTCAATGAGGAAATTTCTTTGCATCTTTTTGAATGAAGAAATTGCCATTATTACCAAATAATAAGAAATTATTAGTTGGGTAGGATTTGCAAGGGAGCTCGGCATCCTTAAAATGACAAATTATCTAATTCAACATACATTGTGTAAGAGCTGTTGAATGAAAATATGTGAAAGTGAGATTAGTGAGATATGAATAAAAAACTAGCAAAAATTCCTTTTTGTCATAATAGGATTCCTCATTCTGCTGAGAAATATGCATGATTTTTCTTAGTGTAACCAATTAATTCATAATAGGTACAATCCCTTTGGAGTTAATAAACAGACATTTTTCAGACTGTTGTGCTCCATAACTGACATGCTTGTAGTATTTTAATATGTACTTATGCACTTCTGTATGTTTCAGTGTTTAAGTGCCTTTAAAGTACTAGATACTAGTACTCATTCTGCCCTATGAGAAGGGCTAATCTTATAACCTGTCAAATAGTAGCCTTGTTGAAGTAGCTATTAAATGAAGCTTGATGCATCAGAATGTCCATGCAATCCCTTGCTTTCCTATATCACTGCTAGACATAACCCTTCACAAATGTCAGGCAAAAGCAGACAATGCACAACAGCAAGGTAAGAATGAGCAGAGGGATGCATTGAAGGAATAGTGCTTTGGATGGGATTTACCAAATGCATGGAACTATTCCAGTTAATGGCTGCCTACTTTATGCCCAGGTAAAATACCACTCTCTGGTGAGAGCTCGATTTCCTACAGTTCTTTTAAAGATGCATCCTAAGGTATGTAAGGGTCAGATTAGACTGTGAGGCATTCCCATACAGCTGTGAAAGGGGCCATTATGCTTGGGGATAGAGCTGCCTTTTGTAGTGAGTGCAGTCAGGCATTCAGGATTTTAAGGTGTGACTTGCAGTTCTGCATTCTAGTTTTTACATAAACATGCCTTGAGGCTGGATAGTAGAGAGAGCAATTTTAAAATGCCTGTGTGGATCAGCTCCCAAACGAGGTAGGGACTTCTGAGTGGACCATCTGCATAGATAGTCCCAAACAAGAATTTAAATCATTTTGTTTGAATGAGCAATGTGCTCCTCTAGGTAGGATGCATTTGGCCCCAAGAGCACTGTCTGATAATGAGTGTTGGGAGTGTTTTGCTCACAAAATGAAGTGGTGTCCTGGAGTGCTCTGTCCATCAGAAATCATGTTGATGAGTGTCAAAGTATTTGTATTTTGCAGTCACAGACTCCGTAGCAGGAGTGTGAGGATAACAACAAGTATAACAAAAGGTATATTCTGACACCTTTTATTATTGTATTGAACAAACTTGGTTATTAGAATAGTGAATAGAAGTTTCTCAAGAGTTAATTTCAGAAGTTCCTAGGACTTCACATGATGCCATGTTCTCCCTTGCAAAATCTCCTGATTTAATTACTTTTTTTAAAAAAGCAAATTCACCAGTGATACTTGAAAATTCACTATTAAACTCTATTTTTATAAGGAAACCACCTATTTTTGAAGACACAAAATACTAAGTGATTTTCTGCTGTGTATCTACAGGTACCATGGTGATCAGTGCTAAATGTTTCCTTTTGTTTAAAAGAAAAGAAAAGCCTGCATTGTTATAAAGTGCTAAATCTGCCTTCATTTGTTCCTAATAGCCTGATTGAGTTTGGGCTCAGTCTGATAATGTACAGTATATGCCTACTGACATCTGTACTTTTATCAGGTATGTAATCAGTACCTTAGAGCTGATGGTAGCTGAAGACTATATGATTGTCTACTTGAATGGAGCAACACCAAGAAGAAGGATGCCTGGTTTGGGTTGGTTGAAAAAATGTTATCAGATGATTGATCGAAGGTAAGTAATGTTTGCCTGTCTGATCCACAGCCATTATTTTAGTATTTATCACACTTCTGTGACTCACCTGTATGCCAGGGTTTATTGTATATGATCTTTCTTTATATTTTGTGTGTTCTTTCTGTTTTTCTAAGAAACAATTGCTTTTTTACTTAGATTACGGAAGAATTTGAAATCATTTATAATTGTTCATCCCTCATGGTTTATCAGGACAATTCTGGCTGTGACACGACCTTTTATAAGGTATGTAATAAATACCAGTGATTTTCTATGTCTTTAAAAATACATAAGCACCCTAAATCATCATACATGGCTATTACTCTTTCACTGAATAGCACTCATTTTATAGCTCATGTTGGGATTTTGGAAGTTGAATTTCTCTTTCCCGAGGTGAATGGGGGAAAAGTGATTTATTTGAGTGTCTAGAAGTCATAGGCAAGGTTTCGTAAACCTGTCTGTGTATGTACTGGGAATTCAGTTCTTTAAAATACTCTTTGTTCAGAACCCAGATAAAAGGAAAAGGGAACTGCATGCAATTATAACCACCTTATTTAAAATCCTGGCTACAGAACAAGATTAGGCTACAGTTTTGGATTTTTAAAATATCATCATTTCTCATATCAGCTCATGATCAGGTGAACTCTGTGTTAAGATATGGCTATTATAATTATTAGAGAGATGTCTCTATCCAAATTAAGGTGCAAACAAGGCCATATGCTGAAATCAATAGCACAGACTTTCGTTTAGCAGTAAATGTGAGGCAGAGATAGAAAGAAAAAGAATGGGTGGGGGAGAGAAGAAAGAGCATGACAAGTACGGACAGACAAAGTAGAAAAAGTATCATTGCTCCATGATCCTGGTGGTGTCTCCTTGGTCCTCTTCTTCTGGTCTTGTTGGTGATTCCAGTCTTGTCAAAGTTATGGTCACTATCTTCATCGAGTGGGGGAAGCCCACAAAACACAGAATCCATTGCATTTGTAGAGACTCAAGTTCAGGTGGGATTACTCACGTGCCTTGCCTTCTAAGATGCTACAGGTGCCTCTTGCATCTGGGTAGCTGAGTCATTTATGTTCCACCAGTTACTCAGGGATGAATACCTTCAGGCTCTGTGTGAAAGTCCTGGTTCTTTCCCAGAGGGAAGTTTTCACCTGAGCCATTATGTAAGAGATGACTGGTGTGATAAGAAGTGCTATCTCACCTCACAGACCTTGCTTCCTTTTTAGCTGTGGCAGGTGGATTGTTTGAGTCATTAATCATTAACAGTTAAGTCTCTGAGTCTGTAATTGAAACATGAATATCCAAATGCTTGATTTTTAAATACATTTAATACATTTCTTCATTTGGTTTTAGCATGTCATAAAAGCTTGTGGGGCAAGGTCAATTAATACCTTTTTTCTGTGTTTCAGCTCTAAGTTCAGCAGTAAGATACAGTATGTCAACACGTTGGCAGAGCTTCGTGAGATGATTCCAATGGAATATGTGCATATACCAGACAGTATTGTCAAGTAAGTGATGTACAGTAGCATGTACTTGTTCTAATGGAAACTATTTCCACAAACTAATAATACTGTTAAAGACTGTATGGAATACAGAAAGCACTTTCCTGATGTTCTTTAAAACATCAGGATTATGTGTTGTTGCACAAATATTTCTCTGTCAAACTCAGAAACAGGAGGCCACTGTGTAATGGAAACACAAAATGCAATAAATATTTACTTCTAGGGGAGTGGGAAAATCGTTTGGCCTTTTTTGAGGTATCATCTATGCTGTGTTTTTTCATATCTATTACCTCTATTTAAGTGGAAGTGTTTTCAAGTTCTACTCATGCAGAGCTTTAAACAGAAACATTAATTAAAAGATAGTCTATTCAGTAGAAGACCAGTGAAATTCCATAGGTTTACTTGTCAGTTTTCATGGTTAAATCCACAACCACTGAAAACCAGTTTCTTTGCTGCTTATGTGGAGAGGTTTTTTAAATCCAGGCATTTCCAAAGGAAAATATCTGTTAAAAATTGTAAGGAAGTTGACTGGCATTGCAACTGACTTTTTTTCAGACCTGAAAACAACAAAAAATGGTATACAAAGACTGAAAGCATGACTCAGAAAAACCCCCAAAAATCATGGTTTTCATATAGTCATTATTAAAAGATGTTCTGTTCAGGAATTATTTTTTTAAAAAAAATGCTCTCTTCAGCAAATATCCCAGGTTTTGAACAGCCTGTTCTAGAAGGTAGTTTGAAGAGTAGATATGCAAGTATGATTGTATTTTCATTTTGACTGGTCAGTGACAGCTTTTGAAGTTGTCACAGATCTCCTCGACCCAGGCAGGAGGTTTCACACCTATTTCACAGTAATCATGAAGCAATTTCCTTTGTCAAGCTGGTAGTGCAATTCCAGGGAGTAAGTGGGAAACTCAGGTCTGCTAATAGCAGTTGTGAAAACAATAAATTACAGTAGCAAAATCAGGAGTCATAGAGACTTTCACTCAACTTTGTTTGCTACTTTAGCTTCTTTAAAGGTGGGGTGATGATAAGAATGTGGAGCAGAGGCTGTTGGTCAGCTGACAGAGAGATGTCTATAATATTCTAACATCCCTAACAAATTTTCTTCTGGGTCCTGTAAACATTCTAGTTTCTTATAGTTCCCTTGAATAGAAACTTTACTGTGATACTCAGAGAGTTTCTATTTCCTTGCTGTGTTTTACAATTATATTTTGTCAGTGCACACATCTGCATTACACACATTTTTTCTTCACTGTAAACTTGAAAATGTTCGAAAAGTCCATTCACCTCTCAGACCAAAGGTGAAATGATCACCAAAGAAACTTTACCCAAGTACCAAAGAAACTTTAGTACTTGAAGAGTTTTAGGGTAATGCCTACTTCACATCATCAGGAGTCAGATGAGAGATCATGATTTTGCTGAAAAAGGCAGAACTGGAAAAATGACATGTGGGGTATTTCCTTCCCAACAATGACACTTGTATCAAACATTTCAAGATGTTGTGATAACAAGATTTAGTGGCTCTGTGCATTCAAGGCATCTGTGAGTGGCTATTCCCATACTGTAGGGAGAAGAGCAGTTCAGTACATAGCTTCCCTTCTGCTGCAAATTCAAAGAGATTCCTATAGAAAAATACTCATCTTTTGGCTTCATAATTGCTCCATTGCCAAGAATAAGCTTTCCACCTATAGTCAAGAAAAATCCCACCTTTAGAAAGTACATAGTGTTATGCCAGAATTTGGGTTATATGTTTTTTTTGGTAGTTCTCAGTGAAGCACAATAAAATATGATTGTTGTACCATATGAACGTGTACATCTTTTCTCTTCCTTCATCCACTCTTATCTTGTAAGGTATGATGAAGATAAGTGTATTAAGAGAAGAATGAGGTAAAACTTGCTTTCTAGCCCCTGCTGCTGCTCATAATGGAGTGAATCTGTGTGACAGCCTTTCACCTGCAGGCGACCTCAACAGCTGAATGAGAGAGGACTTGCAATGATTTGGCATCTTACTTTGCCCTTCAAGCTGTTGAGATCAGCCTCCCTTGCAAATAAAACCCACTGAACTGTAAACGTCCTTGACTTGGCCCAGGCTGCAGCTAGTTTAACATTATCTGATAGAGCAACTGAATGCTTTCAGCTCTGTCCACTGGGCATGCTTCAGACCCTGCTGCTTCTCTCTCTGCCTCCAAGTGAGCTAAATAAGGACTTACAAATTTAAGGTGGGTTGAGCACAGAGATAAATGGTATCATGCTGAACTGAAGACTTTTAAAGTTAGCTCTAAATCATTCTGGGTGGCTATTTTAAAAGCATGTACTGTATTTGTTCTTTGCTCTGCTATTGCTCTGCTTCACTCTTATGCTCTGCTTGCTTCTCTGTTTTTTGTATCAATAACTTTTACTCATGCAGACTGGATGAGGAGCTGAGGGAAGCTTCAGAAACAGCTAAGTAAGATAGCTTTCAGCTGGATGCTGGCATTATATTGTTTCACAGGAGTAGCTTGAATGCAGTAGTACATTGTGTTTGGTACAAGAGTCAGCTTGTAGTTTCAATTTCTGTGTAAGTTGCCCCATTTGTGAATTGACTTCCCCTCTCACTGCTTTTGTACTGCTGGGTCTCAATAAAAATTATCATACTCTTACACTATAAATTTTTTTTTGCTGTTTTTTGATTATTATTTCCCTAGTCATGGGAATGACTGAAGTCACATACTCCATTAAAATGGATCATTAAACATTTTTTACTCTTCCTCTTTTATGTCAGATGATTCATAGAGTTTTTAAGAAGTAGTTCTTTCTACAGTTCCTTTTTACAGTTTGCTAAATTAGGGTTAGCTGTCTCAGTTAGGATAGGTATATAAATTCTTCTGTTTTTCCAGTGTTAGCTGGATAGGCCAGGGAATTAGTACTTAATCATAATATTATATTGTCTATAGTCACTTAATAAACTAGTGGCAGGTGATGATCAGATACGTAAAAATGGTGATTCTGTGCTTTGACTTGGATATAATATGGTAGTATGGTGTAGAGTACCAAAGAAATCCTTAAAAAGTGCACAATGCTTCACTCACTGAGCAGAGCTTTAGAAAGTTTACAGTGCACTTTCCTCCTGTGAGTATTGTACACAAAGTTCCTGAGCAGGAATCTGTGTCTGTATGTATGTAAAGTATCAGATTATCACCTGCCACTGGTTCTAATGTAATATTGTCCGTTGCAGTTTGTATAACTAAAGATTTTGAGTTTTGAAGTTTCTCTCCAGTCACCTTCCTTTTGCTTATGCACTTGAGGATTTTCAGCTTACAGCTTCTTCTTTGCTATACTTTTTCTAAAAGTTCCTTCTTTTGCAGTACACATTTCCCTCAGTTCTTCTGAGGTTAGTTTCTGAAACAACCACAGAGAAATAACTAAAACACTGGCCACTTTCTTTTATTCTAGCTCTTAACACTGCCTCAGAAGCAATAAATTCACATAAGTAGTTATCTGATACCACCTGACTATTTTGTTCAACAAAAAGGCCTACCCAGCCTTGAAATACAACTTCTATCCCTTCTCTTCAAACATTTTCAAATGCATTGTATAGGTGACAATGAGAACTCTGTGGGAGAAAGCTTTCTTGCTACTTCATTTAAAATAGTGGAGGCTGCAGTGTAAGAGTGAAAGGGGAATGGAGTATTCATATGAGGCATCACTGGTTATTGTTACTGTTGGATGTATGTATGCACTGTAGTGCATTTCCCTTTCCTAACTTAAAGAAATAATTTAAAAATTTGTTACTCAAACTAATGTGTGTTGTGGGCACTAAAATCTCTACATTCCTAAAAACAACAACATTTGTGTGTTTGTGCTGTCAAAAATACTCACCACAGTTAGTTATTACATCCCCAAATTTGATGTCATATTTTAAAATAGAAAGAAATCAACACAGAAAAATGTTTACTTATCTTTTTCCTTGTATCCAGAACTAGCTGCCTCTCAAATGATCCAGAAATGGCTTCAGTGGAGCAGGAGTAAGAATTTATGCCTAATACTGTCATTACATTTAAACATTATTTTACAACTGTGCTGCTAGGAACTGAGGCTGGGTAGACTCCTTAAAGCTTCTTTGAGTCCTAAGTACTTTTATGGTAATGTTCAGGAACAACATGTACAAGCAGGCAAATCATTGGAGCTTTATTATATTCATATTTTATGTACTTTATATATGTGTTATATACCAAAGATTTGTTGTATTTGTGTTGCATTAGGAACCATTTCCAATCAGAAAAAGAGAGATCACTGTTAGCCCAAGAATATTGAGGTTAAATTATATTAGAAATAGAAAAAGTGCAGCATGGTCACAGTGAAGATGGTTCCATGCATTATCCTCAATTTTAAACTTGCTGTTCTCATTCAAAGATTAAAAAGGCTTATATTTTACTTTGATTTCTGGGCCTTAGTCTAACACGTGCCTTCTCTTTGCTTTACTGCTTCTCAGCTTCTTTGATAATTGTTTTCCGGATTAAATCTCTAGCATCTTTATGCCTTTCTCTTTTGAAGATGGACTTGTTCCCTTGGAAATGGGAACATGTCATTCCTCTGATGTGCTGTTGCCCTGTCTGACACCATAACTGAGCCGTGCAAGTGGAAAGCCCTGCACTGCTGCTCTTGCTGTGGATCAGGGTTTGCAGGTGCAGGTGTCCTGGCAGTGCTGGCAGCTCATTGCTGGAGCAGCTCATCAGCAGAACCACCCGCTGCAGCGGGCTGTGTGTCCTGTTCAGTGTGCACAGGGAGAGGGATGGAGCCCTTTGCTGTGCCTGCCCACCTCACAGGTGTGTGAAACACGCTCTTGTCTCACACTGCACGGGAAGTACCATACAGGAAACCTGAATCCTCAGCAAAAGGCTCCATCAGCAACATGAGTATTAACAAACGGGCAAATAATTAGGAGTATATGTAGCAAAAAGTTGCATAAATAAATTTAAGGTTTGATTTTTACATTTTACAAAATAAAACACTGCTATAGTAAGCTATCACACTGTCATACCTCATACACAGGTTAGAACCTGATTCCTGAACCGGTTGACATTTTATGTCATCTTTTTTTTAACTCAGACACTGTTTTATTCTATAATGAATCAATACAGGAAATATTTTTCAAAGTACAACAACAATAAACTGCATGTTAAAGACTGTATGATTTTGACTTTTTGTGGCTGGAACAACTTTCCTGTTTTTCTTCAAATACAAGCTGGGCAGCAAAAAAGCAATATGAGAAGAGAATTTACATTTATGTTAAATAAATACAGTTAAGGCCAAATTAATGTTAATTCATGGCATTTATTTTCTCTGCATAAACATGAATCTGTATTCAGAAGGGGCAATAATTTTCCTGTGATCATGTATCTTATTTCTTGTGTATTTTCTTCAGGAAATAGCATTCTAAGTAAATCCCTTCATTCTGAGAACAACAGCTTTACACAGACTTTTTTTCTGTATGCTTTCTGCTGAAATGCCTCTGGAGTCTGCCCAGCACTTAGTTTGCTTCTGTTTCTTTCATTCTGTTCCAAAGGCTTTTGTCTATTGTCATGCTCTCTTGTGTTCTGTTTTGTTCAACTCCTTGCACTTCTTCAGTACATTAAAGTAAATGTTGTGAAATAATTCATAGTGGAAGAACCGCTGTGTATCATTTCCTAAATATTGAGGAAACTTGAAATTATCTATTCTTTAAGGAAGATTGTATCTTGAGGCAGCATTTATGAAGACACATTCTTACTCTGAAGAATACTTCTGAAGTGTTTGATGACATGTGTTTTGCGCTAAACAGCTAAACTGTACACTTAGAAAAATTGTTGGGGTACCCATTCATACCACACCATTGTGTCATTGCACCAGTGGATCTTCCCCCACCTGATTTACTTCAGATTGGAATTGATGAAAAAGTAGTTGTTAATTTCAATAAAGCAGTAACAGAACTTACTAAGGTGTATACTTTCATAGATGTAGATAGGATGTGTGTAAGTTATTTCACATTTTCTGCATTGAAGTAAATGAGAGATAAGGATACTGAACAGTTTGTAGGAGCTCAGGATTGGGGAAATAATTAGCCATGTATTTTCAGAACACTCATTAATGCTTTTGTTGTTGTTGTTCTTTGTCATTTTGTCTTTAATAAATAGCATCGACATGACTGTGAAATAAGAAGCATCGTTGCCAGGCATTTGAAGAAGAGGGTTCACATGGATTTCACTACCCAGACAATCACAACCACACTGTACAATAAATGATTTGGTCAATTGTGTTTGGTTTATAAGTTTCTCCTGTCATTCAGCAGTTTAAGAAGACCAAAAGGGCCAGTCCTGTTGTCATGGAAACAGCAGGATTTTGGGGCCTGGTTATGTTTGTTGCTTTTAGGAGCCGTTTTCATTAGGAAAGCTATATCATCTAGCGTTAGTTTCTATGTGAGTGTGCCATTTCTGTTTAAAAGGATACCATTTTACCAACAGTGTGCCTCATGAGTAGGTCAATGAGGATGGGGATTTTTTTATTTTTGTCTTCAGCATATTAATGTTTATGCATAGCTGAACGCGATAGCTATTATTACAATTAGTGTTAGTTTGCTTGTGTCACAGAGCAGCAGCAACTTTATTGTTTAAAAATAATGTTAGAAATTATGCAGGACTTTATTGAATTTGACAAGCCATGTTAGATCAGGCTTTGGGCAGCATGTTCTACTGAAAGGTGTTCCTGCATAGGGCAAAAGGGCTGGCACTAGATGATTCTTAAGGGCTCTTCCAACTGAAAGTATTCATGGTTTTATGAATTTGTGCTTCTTGCTGTCTGAAAAGTCTTTCCATCTTCATTAAATTACTTTTTTATTTGGTCAGAGAAAAGTGTGATATACCAAAAAACAATAATTAGTCTTGTTAGACTTCCAGAGGATGAATGAGTAGCTAAAATTAATTTTACTTTAATCATTCAGTTTGTGTATTTATTTTAGGCATAGTTTTCTAGAAACAGCTAATCCTGTAAATTGCTTTCATATATTCTACAATGCTTGGAACATTACTTTATTTCTGCTTTCTAAGTCTGTTTCTTCCAGAACACTTTTTTTTTAAAGTTACGAGTCTTCAAGTGACACCCTGTCTCCAATTGTAAAGGCTATTAATTCTCTGATTATGAATCAAATATTATTTCCTACTAGGAGCTGAAAGCTGGGAGTCATATATTAGGAATATTTGTTAAAATCTTGCTCCAAGGGTTTCTATTAGATTAAAAAATGAGTCTTATAATGGTATTTATGGTCTGAGCCACAGAACACACAAGTAAAAGCATAAAAAGGAAAAAAACATAAGCATCTTTTGTTTGCCACTGTCATGTTTGGCCCAAAAGATACTACAGTAAGTCTTAATCCTTACTGGGAGATAGATTCAGTTTCTCAGATCATGCTTTTGCAGGAGTGTGCAAATTAATTACTGAGTGATTTCTGTTTGTCAGCTTTAAAAATATAAGAGTCAAGAATATGACAAATGTTTTCTCTTATCCTAATGAATACACATATGCACTTGCCAAACCTTCTGACTTGTCTGCCTTTTGGGAAGTCCTAATGGAAGTTTTATTATTACGTACTCTCTGAAATATTTTTTTTTTTTTTCACAAGATTCTTGTGACACTTGTATGCCACATCTTGGTGTCTTTACTTTGTGAAGAAATCTTTAGACATAATTCAAGTTGCACCTTTTTAGTATGGTCTGTCTCTAGTCCTGCTTTCAATTTAGGTCAATGAAAGAGAAAACAAGTGAAGTATTTCTTGAGGCATAAAGTTTAAGCAGAGGCAGTAAGCATGAGCCTACATTTTTTCAGCATTATCTAAACTGGAAGTGAAAGTTCTATTCTGTCCTTCATTCACAAGTTCAATCTTTTTGTTCTGTGGTTTGCACATTTCAACTCTGTCAGTTTCTGTCTGGTGTTTGCAAGGTAGCAAGCCAGCAGTGAGACAAGTGTCTGACATTGTGTGCACAGTTTTTCAGCTTCTGTAATGAAGATGGACAGAATTGTCAGAAAGGCAAAAGAGTGCTTTCTTATGGGCCAGCATGAAAATGGAAAGTGCCCTCTGCAGCTGTTGCTCTGTGCTGGTATCTCGGTCTGAGTTGGTAGTCTGCTGTATCACATCTTCCTGTCAGTTCCTCCAGATTTTCACAGAGAAAGGGCCTAATCCTGCTGACCATTGTTGCTGCTCTGTAACCTTGTCCTGGACTGGGGTCTGGTAGTTTCCACCTTTTCTCAGATGTTTGAATCCTGGCTTGTGTCTGCCTTATAAAAGTGCTGTCACTTAGTATATTGGGGATAATGTTTTGTGTACAGATTAATATTTGTATTGACTTCCAGATGCTAATTAAACTTCATTAAGATCTAATCTATTAAAAGCATTTAGTAGCATGAAGTTGCATCTTTTGCAGACTGTAGTTTAAGCCTCTTAGGACAAGCCACATGATTTGTGATGCAATAGATGAGAAGTTTCCACTAGAAGAGAAGTTCACTGTAAAGCAGAAGTTCAGCACAAATCTTCATTTGCTGTTTGGGACCTAAGGGGGGTTTTAGAGATTTGTGATTTCAGCTGTGGATGTCAGCTCAGAGTTGAATTTAATTCTGTTTGCTTTGTGTGGAATTACTAAGCAGCAAAGTTACAAATTAATATGATTATTATGGGCAGAATAATGGTGGCAGCCTGAGATAAAAGAAATTTGTTTGAGCCAGATGTCACATTAAAACAAAATGAGGCATTGATGTGTTAGTTAAAAAATTACTGCAGGATCAAAGTGTGGTTGTCCTTGCTTATTAACATATTTTGAAAAGTTTTTTAATGCTATGGCAATTCTATGTTATACTAACAATAATATAACAATATTACTAAATCCATAATTTGTTGAAAGAGAAGTATAGTACGTATAATTGCACAGATACAAGCTTTTATATATGGATTTTTTCTACTGTGTATCAGAGTGCTCAGATGAAACCTAAATTAGCAGTTGCAAATTTTTTGTTAAAATACCCATGCTGACTTAAATTATAGATTGAGCAATACAAAGATATCTAATAGCATTGTATGGAAATATATACCTATGAATCAGAAATAAAGAATTGCAACCCACCACTGGACTATTTCCTTTCAGCTCAAAATTGAGGGGTTTTTGTTACTCCCTGGGTGCATGGAAACACTTGATTGGTTCAGATCAGTTCTTTGCTTAGTTACAAATATTTTGTTTTATTTTGCATTCACTGTCTGTCCTCCCAAAAACTGGAGTCACTTTTGTGTCTCATGGTGGTGTTCCCCATCTCTGTGTGTTAGAATCCTGGCTTCATTGTACTAGCAGAATTGTTCCCAAAAGAAAGCAGAAGAAACTATTTAAATTTCTTTCTAATTTGTCCCTGTGCTGTTATGTAAAAATCGAATGCACAGACAGTCCATCTCATATGTCAGAAAGCCAAAAGCAATGGGCAGAAGAAGATTGACTGACCCTGAGCAGATTAACAACCTGGGTGACTTCAGTGAAGAAGGGGTTAGAGCTGCCTGGTACATTGTGCTCACATGCCAGTCTACATCTGTGTCAAATGGGCCAATTAGCACTACCACTACTTTAAGTAAACCTGGATGATTTTTATAGCTATCCTGAGCATTGTCAGTGAAGCACCAAATACGAGATTAAAGGGAATGAGCTGTGTGTTCTTAATTGCTTCCCACCTGCAGGCAGCTCTGAGAGTGCTCCTAGATCTTTTCAAAGAACTTGGATTAAATAAACCTTTCATGCTTGTTGCAAATAGGTTTCTTGACTTCTGATAGGTTTGTAGAGACAAACCTACCTATCTAGAGACAAGAAGGGTGTCCCTGTATTGCCTGGCACAGATGCAGCCAACTGAGCAAGCATCAGGAGATTAGTGGTTTTACTACTCATTCACTGTCCCTGTTCTCCAGTCATGCAACTCTTTTGGCACCCTGTTCCCATTGCAAAATACAGCTGCCATGCAGACAGTTATTATCTCCTGTGCTCAGGAGAAGACCAGAGAATGGCACTGGGAAGTTAAAATATCAGCTGTTCCTGTTTGCACTGCCATGTTTTAAAGTTCTCCATTCCTTGCTTGACAAAAAGGTCAACCACTACAAAATACAAACTCCCAAAAAATTAATTTGCAAAGGTACTGAAGTTTCTCTAAAAGTTATGTGCTTGATTCTTGCACTTTTCCTAGAAACATTCACCCATTTGAGAAGAAGTGGTCACTTACTGCTCACACAGTGTGAATTCTCTCAGCAGTCCAAGGGACTCTATATTCTCCATTCAGCCCAAGCAGTAGAATTGACTGGGCTGTGCTTAGCCAAATTTGAGAACCTGAAAGGAACTACAGCCTAAGCTTGCCACATTTCTTTTTATTCCTTGTTGTTTTCTTGCATTTGAGATAACCCTGTTAAATGTAGCTTTGTAGACGTAAGGCAGAATATCTCAAGACTTTTGATACATTTAGAAGTACAGACTGCTTGTAGGCTTTTTGAGGTATCTGTGCTGGTTGATCCTGTAGCAATTATTATTTTTAAGGAAAAACACACATGACTGATTTTATAAGTACACTTGCAATCTCTCTTTAATTTTTTTTTATTTTTTCCATTTTGGAAAACTCAGTGTCTTGGTCTTCTATATAAAACAAGAATCAAAAGGCAAAAATGCCCTTTTTTTTCTTTTTAATGAAATTAATGCTATTATTATTAGGAAAAAATCAAATTTGTGTGCTTATATGTGCATACACATTAGTGAGGTCTTTTTTAGCTTCAAAGAATGAAGTTTTGGTATTGACACCAGAATTATGCTAGGTGTGAGAATGCACTCTACTATGTTACCACTATAGTGCACCATATTTAGATTTTAAGGACAGAAGAAATGTCATTCCAATATCATATATCATGAACAAGTAGTTTAAATGCAACACAGCACTGTTTCTGAATTATTTTTAAATGCCTTGAGGGTCATACCCCCATGTGCCTGTCATAACACTACACTAGTGACCTATGAACAGTTTTTGGAGTAAATACTGACTCCAAAGAATGAGATTTCTGTTGTGTTTGAATTGACCAACTGTGACCTCTTAGGGGGGCTGCTGCAGAAAAAAAAAGTGCAGTGTTTCTCATACAGTATCTAGTCTGTCAGAAAAACTGTTAAACTCTAAGCTTTTCAAGCCACACTGTTCAAATGAATTAAATTTATTCCTTTATTTCACTTCTCAGTATTGTCTGTTTAGCCAAGTCAAAACTTACAGTTAAAATATAATCAGCTAAAAGAAAATTCAAATCTGCTGTGTCAAAACCTTATCTTCTTGTCTTCATTGGTATTTCAGTAGGCAGCCAGCAAAGCAGCCTCAAGCAATGGTAGGAAAATAATCCACAGAGTACTTCCCATGCTGCTCCCTGAGGCCTGGTATGTAAAGCAGACTCTCTCCACAAGAGAGTGACTCAGGAAATGAAGTGTTGGCTTTCTAGCACAGACCTGTTTTAAACTATCAAGAACTATAAAACTTCTCTGTCCTCATCCCTTTGAAGTGTAAGTAACATTGTCTTAAACAGTCAGCCAAAAGAACACAGAGACTATTAATGTGGAATTTGGCCTTTATGATGTAAAAAGTAAGAATAAGGAACAGAGCTAAAATTATCCATAAGATAAAGGGGAACTAGGGGAAGGAAGGAAGGACAGTTCAGGGAAATGACTGTGGGAGGGTAGGATTACAAGCATCTTCTGCTTGAGGCTCCAGCTTCCTTCCAAATTCTGATTTTCCTTGGGGAGAGCTTCTGAAGCATGGCAAGCCTGTTTGCCTGGAGCTGTTGCTTAAAAGAAGCACAAGTGAGCTCTGTTCCAAATGTTCTTTTCCCCCTTATTTACAGAAATCCCTGGAGATAAGTGGCTTAATTTGGTGTTAGTTTAGAATAAAACCCACTCAGCCCTTGTGTAGACTACATGGGGGAGAAAGCTGAAGAAATGGGAAATGTTGCATAAATTTAGAAAATGAAATTTTGCACATTTCTTGGTGACTTGCACAGAATAAGCATGAGTCAGAACATGTCATAAGTGTGAATTAGGAAACAAATTAAATATAGAAAGAAAGAGCAAGGTGCAGTATGAGGGCATGTGGAATATGGTGTTTCGTAGTGGAAAATAGCTGCAGGAGAGAAATGACAGAATAGTAGATGAGCTATGCCAGATTAAAAAAAAAAGATCATCACCTCAGGAGAGAATTCTTGTATTACTTGATGGATCAATAGCAGTGCTCAGAGGAGAAGCTGCCAGCTCCTAAAGGTGTCACAGTGGTATATGATGGCATATAGATTATACAGCAGTAGAAGACTTCAAGTTACCTGTGGGATCACTTCCTACTGCATTGCCAGTGGAACAGGAAAGCAAATCAGTGTGGTGAAATAAGTGAATTGAGCACTGCAGATTTTGGGATCAAGCAGAAAAGTTAGTGTTACCTTGCTGATCCACTAAAGTTGGTCTGATACTCTTCAAGTAGAAGAGTTAGTTTTGGTGGACTTCCATCGCTGATAATGATCATACTTACTGAAGAGATGAACCTAGAATGTGGTCCACCAATAACGTCACGCTATCCAGGTGGTCACTGTACTCCCAGGAGGAAAATTCATAGGTAATGGCTGCTGTTGTTTTCTCTGGAATCAATTTTCTTGGGAAAAATTTCCAGAATAGTGTTTTGTTTAGTTTTCAGTAATTGTAGATTTGGAATTTCTGTTCTGTCTAGTGGGCTGTGACATGCAGTAACTGTGAGAAATATCTCTCATTCACAGCTCCTGTTAGACAGACAGCTTTCTGCATTTCTTGCCATCTCACAGATACTGTCCTGCCACAGCCACTTGTTCTCTCACTCCCCACAGATGGATTTGGAAGGGTAAAAGTGTCAAAACTCGTGGGCTGAGATAAGGACAATAGATAAAGCAAAAGCTGTGCACCCGAGCAAAGCAACACGAGGGATTTGTTCACCACTTTCGGTAGTCAGGCACGTATTCAGCCATAATCAGGAAAGCAGACCCCCATCACATGAAACAGAGACTTGGAAAGAAAAAAAGCCATGAACACACCCCTTCCTTCTTTTTCTCCCCAGCTCTGTATGCTGAGCATGATGCCTTATGGTCAGGTTGTGATATTCCATTGATCAATTGGATTCAGCTGTTTGGCTGTGTCCCCTCCCAACTCATTGTGCACTCCTGGTTGCATATGGGGTGGGTGGAAGAGCAAAAAGTGTCTTGACTCTATGTAACCCTGCTTAGCAGTAACTAAAAAACAATTATTGTGAGAGTGGTGAGGCGCTGGAACAGGTTGTGCAGAGAAGTTGTGGTTAAGGCCAGGTTGGATGGGGCTTTGAGCACCCTGGTCTAGTGTAAGGTGTGCCTATGCATGGCAGATGGGTTGGAACTAGATGATCTTTAAATTCCCTTCCAGCTCAGGCAATTCTATGATTTTGTGATTTATTTGCTATTAACATTGTTTTGGCCACATATCCAAAACAGAACCATACAAGCTGCTGTGAAGAAAGTGAACTTGTATTCCAGCCAAAAACAGTACACCGGATCAAAACCAGGCTGCTGTTAATAAACATAATGTTGGCCTGCTAAATCTGAATTCAGGCATCTTTTGCTTAAAATGTTGTGCCGTAAACAGTGCAGTCATCACCTAGACTCTGGTCTAAGTGCGTTGGTGTTCTGACATTCTCAGTTCATGGGAGGTTTGTCAGACAGGTTCAATACCTGCTGTGGAGTCCTTCTCAATTGCCAGAATATGAAGGGAGTAAAAGTGCATGAGGCTACTGATGTGAATCCACAGAAACAATGTTGTAACCAATTCTGGTCATGTACTCTCCAAATCTAGGAAGTCCTGGGGTGAGGTGGGGGAGTGGGGGAATACTCTTGAATCAGAGTGACAAAGCATGATGAAGACATAAAGTCCCCTCAGAATGACCCTTCTGAGGCTGCCTAGGCACCCTTCTCATTTTCCACCGAGGTTTCAGCTGCTGCACGTCCTGCAAAGCTGATTCTCCATCTTCCTCTCGTGAGACGAAGCAGCCTAGGAAAAAGAGCAGGATGAGAGCAAGAGTGGGTCTTTTTTTGTGATTGCTGAATAGAACCCAGAAACGACACTCTTTTGCATCCCTAATAGCTTACTCTGGATTTTACCTCTCTGGCTTACTTATCTTAGTAAATTGTTATTATTACTACCACTGCTATTACTACTGCTGCTACTACTACAGCTAATCTATATTAGGTGTTTTTACTTCATTGTTGCCATTCACCAGCACTTCTTCCATTTCTAAGTTTCCTAACTTTATGCTAACTTCAAATGAATAATTGCTATTGATGAATGGCTTAGTTTTTCCATGTTTCTAATTCAAACAGCACTAATTTAAGTGCCTTCTCTTGAAGTAGGAATGTGGTGCAGTGGGAATTTTGGGGAAGCACAAGAAGATTTCTCAGAATCTTTAGTGACCTGAAGCTCAGAGATTTATGAGCAAAGCCAGAGTTGAAAAATATTATATTGCATTCAAGCTTTTGGTTTCATGCAAGTTTTGAAAGATATGCATCTATTGCTCTGCTGCCTGATGGGGTGCTGGATGTTAAATTAGCTGTCCCAGGGATACAAACCATTTTTACTTCCAACAGAATAAATCTCTGGAAATCTTCAGGTACACTGCAAAAAGGCAAAGTCTGTGGTTCCTTTAGTTTTAACTTTATTTCAGTGATAATTCACCATGTGATAACACAACATCTTACCGCTGCTTGCTATCTTTTTTTTTTTTCATTCATTCATTCATTCATTCATTCATTCATTCATTCATTCATTCATTCAACTCACACAGTGTGAGTTGTATGAAGATTTTGTAAATTCAGGGGAAAGAAAACTTTTTGGAGGGTCTTCCTGTTTTGGTGACTTTGCACTTCCATACATCCAGATCTGAAGACCATGAGGTGCCCATATGGTTCCAGCACCTGCTCCTTTCCCACAGGAGAAGCATGGAGGTCACTCAGCTTCTGCAAGTGCTCAGAGCTTCTCCCATGATAGCTTACTCCTATCACAGAGCCACAAGGAACTACCCCAAATACTGGCACTGTTGGATCAGCTTGATTTGTCCTTCCACTGATCCTTGTGGCATGCATGGAAGAGCAGATGTGTGACAGCCCTGCAGAAGAAGACTAATAGAGATGTGCAAGTGTTATGTGAGAGAAAAATCTTATGTTGTGCTGCTTTCACCTAAGATTTTGTTCTTGTAAATTACTGACCTTGCTGGGTGCCTGGACATTCTGTCTTCATTAAGGAAGTCAACACAAATATCCCTGACAACACCTGGTAGAAAAGAAAGAGAAGCAGAGAGTAAACAAGTCTAATTGCCTTATAAAAAAGGGGGCAAACCTAAAAACATTTTAATGTCTTTTGAGAGTTTTCTAGAGAAAACTCTAGATTATTTAAACGTCAGTATTGATATGAATATTGATGTGGATTCTGTGGGTCTCCACTGGGTTTTTTTTAATATTTAATAAGCTCTATCCAAGAAGTTGAACAAACTTTGACTGCACATTATTTTGAACACACAAATGTTACGTACAGAGTGCTTGTTCAGTGCCTCTGCTTGGGAAACCCAAGTGTTTGAATGTAGTGATCATCAGCTGCTGCAGTCATCAACAGACTGATTCATCTGAGGACATTTCTGTCAGCTGTTCCAAGATCACTCAAGAGTTAGAAACTGAGTGCACATGGAAAATCAAAAATAAAAGTTTGTCTTTTGGTGATCCATGTTGAGAAGCTGATATTTTTCTGACTATATTAAGAAAATTGAAAACCTGACCATGTCTGTTTTTTGGTAGCTTCTTCACTCAGAACCAGATCACAGTTCAAAAATGAATATATGTATAAATGAATCTGGTTTTCTTCCTGTTCTTAAGAATTCTCCCTCAAGACCATGCAGTGGCTCAGAAAGACAGGAGCCTAACTTCCTCTGCTCACAGCTTATGCCTTTCTCTCACTGTTGGTTCACATGTGCCAGGCTTGGGCGATTTCTGCTTCCCAAGACAGCCTGCAGAGAGGTTATTGTTTAGAGTGAGCATTTTATCTGAGCAGCTCTTTAGCAGCTGCCAGATTGACCCCTGCATTTTATCTGAGCAGCTCTTTAGCAGCTGCCAGACTGACCCCTGCCTGTGGCCTGCATTGTCCTGCTGCTGCCCTTCCCCTCAAGCTCTCTGGCTGCTGGATTAGCCTTCCTCCTGTTCTTGCATTTCTGAGACTGTATGCAGTAGGTTGTAACTATTTGCCTAGGTAAAATAACAGCCTAGGGCCAGTACACTTAAACACCTACATTCTCTGGCTGTTCTGTTAACAGTGCTTTAGTCTGTCCTAACTGCAGTGAAATCTGGGAAAGACTGTTCTACCAATTATTGCAATGCTGCTTGAGGAGAAAACTGCCGGATAGAAACTAGTTGTGAACTGCTCTGGATAATACAAATAGTCTGCTACATAGTAAAAATATTATTGCAAATCTTAATTATGAGGCTTTCATATACATCTTCATTAAAGACCCAGTATCTATAAAATTTGATTTAGCTCAGGAATTAGTTTTAATAAAAGTAACCAAGCTCCTCTAAGTTTGAAGTTGTGCTGGACTGTATTTCTGCCTGGGACAAGCAGGTCATTATGAGGTGGGGAAAATGCAGTAAGTAACAGATCTGTGGTAGCTACTGGCAACAGTATTGAATTCAGACTATTTGGCTCAATTTCTACAGGTATATAAATCTCCAAGGAAAGGTCTCATTGCAGATTTTTCTGCCCTTCCCTATTGAGACCTTTGTCAGATTGAGAAGTCTAACATCTCAATACTGGCTACGTAGTTTTCCAGTTATTCTATGTATTACCTTCACTTTTACTTCCTTACTCTTTCTATTAAATGTCATTTAATGTTTTGATTTTTTTTAACTTCTGTTCTGGGGAAAGGAACGTTTGGGGTTGTAGATCCCCAAACCCACTGGCAGTATTCAGCCTGTGAAGGCCTCAGTATTTGATAAGCATTAGGTGTATTATTCTTTCCAGATCTTTGTGTGATAAGTAGGTCTATAGCTCTTCTAGAGTCATAACAAAAGGCATAGCACAGCCTAAAGACCTTAAAAATGTCACTGTATGAAAATCTTAACAAGACTGTAAAACTAGAGAGCCTGTCCCCTTGCCTTGGTCTCAGACTTTCAGGAGGATGGATTCCTTTTCCTCTTTTCCTTAAGGTAGCATTGTAACAATGTGGGAGAGAAAGTTCAGGTTAAAAAGTAAAAGTCAAGGAATGGAAAGATGTAATAAAAAAAGCTTGTAATTTTTGTACTATGCTCTACTGCATTTATAAATAGCTGTACCTGCCTTTGATGATCACTAACACAGCACCATGTTCCATTGCTCATATTTCCAAGGGGCAAAGGTTAATTAGGTAATACAACACTGTGCTTAGCACCACAGTAAATGTTGTCTGGATAAACAAACATAGTGTATTTCAAAATGTCTACTAATCTGAAGACTTGCTTTGACATTTTTGTAAGAAGAGATTGCTTAACTGAAACAGTGAGCTCACACTCCTTTAGCTCAAAGGTGAGTCATATTGTTAATTTTATGTTTTCTATCTAGTGCTACTGCAGTCCCCTAACAATTTGCTGTGTTTTTTTAATTAATAATTCTCGGTTTCAAAGGCAGGAGGAGACGTCTGTTACTATTGTTAATAGTGACATGCCCTAAAGTGTTTTGCTAGCTTTTGTACTACTGGTAGGTAGAGTACCTGCTAAGTAGTAGAAGTTCATATGTGTATCCTCATCCTGACAAAAACTTTTCAGAATGAGTCAATGCAACTGTATGCAGCTAAAAATGACCAGCTAACCTCTCCCATTTCCTAAAATATGAACACTTATATTGGTGAGCAGAAGCTCTTTTTATGAATGCTAGGATGAATCTTTGCTTCATATATTAAGTTTACTACATCTGGAGTTCTGCTTCTTTCTTTTTTGTGATTTTGACCAGATAATAAATTAAATTTAATTTGTAGGCACACTGGTCATAACTTCAGTAGTGATGGGGTGGTCAACTAACATCTTTTGAAGGTTGGATTTTAGTGTATAATTTTTAGAAGTTACATATGTACGTTTGTTCTTTGCTGTAAATGGGGTAACATCAGTAGTGTGAAAAGAGAATTAAACAATCCAGTCTGGTATTTCTTTGTGTTCATAGATGATTTCTTTTCTAAGTACTAACCAGTGTAAGATGGGACACACAGAGAGAAGATGCCACATGTTGGCAAAGTACTGATATCCTCACATTGTGATGTACTATAATTTTATTTTTTTTTTAACAATTGGCAGTATTTTAAAAGGTGTCTTGGAGGTTGTGGCAGGAGGGTGGGCCCACTGACTGCTGCTGTTCACTAACATTAAGGCAATCTCAGCTGGCTTGCTTATCTCAGGACCTGCCTCCAGACATTCTCAGTATGCACACATTTCCACATTAGCTTGCTTTCTCTTCAAAGACTTCCTGTCTTCTGTTTGCTCTTCTGTTCATCAAATGTGGAAAGTAGTTCACCAAGCTGAGAGATATAATTACCTTTTAAATCCTTTTCCATTGTGCTCTCACCAAATCAATATACAGTATTAATCACACACTAGCTAAAGCTTTTACTTCAGAACAGTATTAACTACTACTAAATAAGGGAGTTCAGTTCTGCTGAGAGTGCCTGATACTAATTTGGCTGGGTATCAGTTTCACCCACTGCTGTCTCAAGCTGAGAATAAAAGCCTCTTTCACTCAGATGGTCTTATTTACTAGTCTCTTAAAAGTTTCCATGGGTATGTGCTCAGGACTTTTCAACAGAACTGTTATTTTTCTCCAGTTTTACTCTTATTCACATTCATTTAGGCAGGAGGAAAGTCTGTGTCATTTTAGTCAGGCGTGTGTAATTGCTTTGCTTTGAATCCTCATTTCCAGATTGAAGTGAACAGAAGTGACTTTAGGATCATGTCATAGTTAGTTGAGACGCCCTTTACATCAGTGAATTCCCTTTGGATAGATGAACTGAGCTGTCTGGGCTAGAGTCTCAGACTTGGGAGAGCCAAGGTATTTGCAAATGTTAAAACATACTTTAAAGGAGAGATGCAAAAACTGATCCATTCCATGATAGCAGACATAGAGTAATGGGAATTCACTCAATGTGATAAGTATTTCCTGAGGGCTGCCCATGCTAATTCAGGCAGCTCACTATAAAGTCAGTGGTTGTTTTTCATCCTGAGGGGATTCAACATGGAGAACTTGTATTCCACCAAAACCAGAGCAGAAAGCTGGGTGTTATTCCTTGCATCCAAACAGTACTGCCTATTATGTTGGTTCTCCTGTTTCCTTGAAGGGTTCACAACTGCAGCATGTGGCAGCAGTTTGTGATGTTGCATCCTGAACAGCATAGCACAGTGCTGTATGTAAGTACAGACGGGTGGGATGCCAAAGTGATTAAAAAGGATACAATTGCAACTCATCTTTGCTATGACTAATGCCTTCCAGGGGAAATAGTACATAATAAACACATATTTTTCCTCTGGACACTTACGGTTCATTGAGAATAGACCTGACAAAATAATGGGCAGCCTGTGGCTTAAGCCTAGAAGTAAAATCTAGACATCCAGGAAAGCTTCTGCAGAAACACAGGTCAAATTTCTTAAAAATATGGGAAAGAAATGTTTCACATTTAGGTAAAAAAATTCAACAAGCTCAGTGCATTGAGAAAACTGGGAGAGTTCATGACAGATTCCCATCCTTGAAGGGCACCATGACTGCCTCTTATTTACCAAAGCTGTGTCAGAAAAGTTGCCCTTTGATATAAATAAGTGTATTTAAAACCATTACCGTAGTATTTTATGTTGGGCACAATTAATTTTAAAGCCCATTTCCAGCTTGCTGAATAGTGCCTGCATTATTCTGATTATAAGCTTACTTAAATAGCATTTTATTTCACATTTATTTTCAGTTTTATTCCTCCCTGAGCACCTCTGCTGTTGCTCCAATCCTCAGCTCTGCTGTTGTCCATGATTTTTTTCTTGTTGCTGGCGTCGCCAGTGCTGCTGCTTTTGTCTGGTGTTGAGTTGCTGCCCCTGCTGAGGATGGAGTGGGAAGAGATGTGGCAATGGCAGCAGCTGTGGAAGCAGTGGCAGTAGAGGCTGGGATGAGCCTCAGAGCAAGCAGTTTGTGCCATGCCCTGCAGCTTTCTGGACAGCTGGAGAGGGTTCGATAACCAGGGGTCACTTCACAGATCACAGAACCCTTTCTCTTGGAAAAGGCGTCCAAGATTATCACCAATTTGATGGTTTTGTGGGTGAAGTGCTACTATTGAGTGAACATTTTTTGTGTACAGAAAAGGAACTAGCTTTTAATCAGGACAATAGAGTAATGTGCAGTGGCTTAAAATTTAACATCTAGGGAAATCTAAATTCCTATTGTTTTTCTCTGCAGTCAGCATGTTTAACAGCATCTGAAAACACTGGCTGATGCCAGTGAAGTTACTAAGGAGTGAAATGACCTATTACAGATAGTTAGCACTGAGATTGAGTTTATAATGAAATTCATTGTTCATAGAAATATATGTTTGAAAAAAGTTATCCTAGAAAGACCGTGTGCTCTGTAAGAAATTAGATCAATAAAATATTTAAGAAGGTATACATATTTCTGTAGCATTTCTCCACTGCTTAAAAAGTGAAAGATAAATGTTGGTTAGTAAATGTAAAAAGCTACTACATCCCTTTTAAAGCTAAAAGGATGTTAAAGAAAAAAGAGTGACCCTTCCGGCACTCCTAGAACATCTGTGGATCTGGAATTTCCTGATGACTTCTTGTTTGTAATTTCCCAAACAGGTTTTGTATCTTTTTCATAACCTTATCTATCCTGACAATTTGTCTAAACTTTAATTTTTTTTTAATATATATATTCATTTATTTTCTGACCTTTACTCTCCTATGAGCCTTAAACAAAAACACTTTGTGATTTGTGGACTGAACTAGTAACCAAATATCCAGCCAAGATAAACAATTACTTCTCAGCTTTCATGAACAAGGTTAAATGCAGGACAGGTCCTTTTCTGCAACTGTAGTTGTGCATCAGGAAATACAGCAGAAAGTACTGCTACAGAGATAGGTTCCATTCACAACGAAACCACCAATAGGAAAAGTAAAATAGCATGGGATTGATAGAGACAAATGTGGGATCAATCTTGTAAAGTACTGTATAAAAGTCAGATGGCATATGGAAAACTTTATGGGAAGTGAACCATGTCTTGCAATAGAAAACTCTTTTTGACCACTGCTTTATCAAGACAGTTTTCATACTATGAAGAAATTATCCTGATCTCTTGATGACAATATTCCAGATGCAAAGTGATGGAAAAACTAAAAACAATGCAAGAATTATTTACCTCAGATTTGGCTTAGTTCACAAATGTCCACAGATATCATAGAATCACAGAATGGTTGGGGTTATAAAGGACATTAAAGGTCATCTACTTCTTACCCACAGGGACACTAGATTAGGTTGCTCACTGCATCCAGCCTGGCCTTGAACTCTTTCAGGTGTGGAGCATCCATAACTTCACTGGGCAGCTTGTTCCTATGCCTCAGCACCCTCATAGTGATGAATTTTTTCCCAATACTTGAACTGTTTCTACCCTCTTTCAGTTTAAAGCCATTACTTCTTACCCTACGACTGGGTAGCCCTTTTTCATGGTTGACCTTCATTTTTTTTTAAATTTACTTTGTTCTTTAATATTAATACTTATTTTCTGTCACATTAAGTCCCGTCTTCTTCTCTGAGGTTTTTTGGTTTTGGTTTTTGTTTTGTTTTGGTTTGGTTTGGTTTTTTTGGTTTTTTTTTTGGGTTTTTTTTTGTGGTTTTTCTTTTTGTTGTTTTTTTTGTTGTTGGTTTTTTTTTTTTTTTTTTTCCTGTGTGAATAATTGTCATGGTTTAAGCCCAGTCAGCAGCCAAGCTCCACACAGCCACTTCCTCATTCCCCCACCATCAGGACTGGGGAGAGAATCGAAACAGTAAAAGCTAGAGAACTCATATGTTGAAGTAAAAAGAGTTTAACAGGGAAAGCAAAATTCACACACACAGGTAAGGCAAAACAATTCATTCAGCCCTACCCACGGGCAGGCAGGTGTTCAGCCATCCTCTGTCACATGCAATGGTGACTTGGGAACTTACATATCCCCCTTCCACCTTCTTTCCTCAGCTTTATATCCTGATCATGAGGCCATATCATCTGGAATATCCCTGTGGTCAGTTTGTGTCTCCTCCCAGCCTGCCAAACACCCCCATCTTCCTCACTGCATGGAGTATGAAAAGCAGGAAAGGCCTTGGCTGTGTGTAAGCCCTGCTCAGCAGGAACAGAAACACCTCTGTGTGTTCAACACTTTGTTCAACATAAATCCATAACAGTCATAGTGAAGTATATTAACTCTACCCCAACCAAAACCAGCACAGTAATTATTTCAGTTTATGAATGGAACAAAGCCTGAAGGATACGAAGTACTGCTGCTCAGCTGGAGTTAGTCAAATTATTGATCTCATTCCCTGTAGAACACATCTGGTATATTTCTTTACCCTGGATTTATAAATAAGACTGGGATTACCTTACATACCTGCACAGAAGATGGGATTAATCCTTATTTTGTTCAGCCTGTTCCTGTGAGTGCTAGAGTTAATATTGAGCCTAGAAGGTCTTTAAACAAGTCATCAGTCATCGTAACAGATTACAAGTGGGTAATATACATGGCACAAATTGTAGGCATCAAACATCCCAAAGGTATTGCACTGCTGACAGGACTTCCCATCATTTATAACCCGTTGGGGAGAGAACAGGAAGTGGAAATAAGCAAATGTTCATCTATGTGAAAAATTAAATTATTCTACATAGTGTTCTCTGAGGCTACTAGTATGTAAAAACAAAGGACAATGCAAAACTTAAGACCACTTAAAGAAAGTGGAGCTAAAATTACCCATAGCACCTAGGCTGGCCTGAAGTCCTGTTGTGCGCCACTCGACAGCCAACTACTGTGACTTTTGAAGCCAAAAATACATTACAGGTGGCCTCAACAGTCCTGATGAGGTGACAGATGAGATGGTGTCCGAGACCAGTTTGTTCCAGACAGTTTGTTCCTGTGTCCAGAGCAAGGCTAATAAATGCATGCCTGAAGAAATGTGAAATGTGAAGAGGACACTTAATGATTCAAAATAAGCTAGGGTAAAAGGGCTTTGCATTTTTGTGGATTTGGGACTGTGTTTCCTCTGACTGTCAGTTTAACCTTGAATTAGAGCCACTAAATGATACACATAGGTAAAGGAAGTTTCAGACACCTTGTTGTTTGATGATCCCTTAACAGCAGTCTGTTTGTTTCTACAACCTGGCCTCAAAAATACAAAGTCTCCTCAAATGCTACCCAAAACTACCTGATTTTGAGCTGCTTGATACTTATCAGGTGCTTGAGGGAGGATTCAGATACAGGCAAGACAAGTAAATCTCTATGGATGGGGCTAGAAGAGATTTTCTTTTGTATCGACACAGCTGGGCTTCCTTAATATGCAAGCTTGAATGTCTGCTGTGTGGACACATGTTCACCTACAGATGTCCTTTTCAGGCTTTGAGCATTCAAGTTCTTCCCTGTAAAGTGTGTGGGAGCAGGTCAGGCACACAGCATACTTCTGTCAGTCTTGTAGGTGAAATCAAATGTTGCATGTTCAATAAAAAACAGTGCAGTGGGCATTGGGAAAGGTTTTATCTTCCTGTTATTTTGTTCTTTTGGGGATTTCTTAACCAAATATGTGGTCATCCCTGGCATTTGAAAAATTATGTCTTGTACAGTGCAATAAAACCTCTCTTTGTTGCCAAGGCATTGTGCCTGTTCTTTAATTTGTGTATGTGTTTGCACAGGTATGTGTCTAACTAAACACATGGATTGCTCTGCAGGTCTACACTGAATGAAGGCATAAGATTGTATTAATTTATTAAAAGTATGTGGTGAAAATTATTATTGTATTTTTAAATGTCTAATTTTTAATTTTTATAAATGGCTGACATTTCAAAAAGTGCACATGTCCACATGTGATGCTACATGGTCATGGAAGAATTAGGAGAAAGAAAAATTGAGGAATTTTTTAAAAATTTAGTGGTGAAAGGAAAGTGAGATGGAGGCAGCTGGTTCCTGATAACTAAAAGGCTTCTGTTTGAAGATTTTCTGGTATAAAAGACAGATCTTAATTGGCTCTGTTGAGCCAATTAATCTGTCAGTCAGTCACTTTCTCTAAAGAAATGTTCCATGTGTTTTAACATGTCTTTGCTTGTAGTGACAATAATAGACAACTGTGCAATCCTTGTGGCAATGAGGAAAGATAACATTGTGATATATGAATTAACATATGTTTGGTGGTTGGCTTGCCACTGGTAGATGGCTGTAACCCATCTCTACTCTCAACCTTTTCCTTTGCTGTTGAATAAGAAGTATTTTAACATTTAAACTAATTTTTAAGATAAATCTGCAGAGCTGGCAGTAGCAGGAAGGCTAGGGCAGTGTTGCCCATCTCCATGATTCTCTCTGTCCTGCTTTGCCATGGCAGTGCATTTCCATATCTATATGGAATATGCAATAGGAAGGTATTTTGAGACCCTGATCTTTTGAGCTGATTCAAGTCTTTGTTGGAGCTGGCTTTGTGCTCTTGTAATTCATTGACCTTCGAGTGACATCTTAAAATGTCTCACCTATGCTGAAGTTACAGAGGATAAAATTGTTTCCTTGCAGTTTAAGCACCTCATATAGTTAGATCTCCATTTACTGTTTATTAGTTTGTTGATAAGGAACAGGCAATGCAGTGTTGGGGACGTGGGGAGCCCACACTCCACCAACACATCCATCTCACCTTTGGTCACTGCCCCTTTTTCAGGCAGTTTCTTGGTGGGCTGATGTGCCCCTGGGCTGGGCTACAAGTCCAAGCAAGCCCAAATATGTTGGCTAGGACTCAGGCAGCAGTGGCCACAAGCCCCCACCAGGTCTGGACAAGGCTCCAACATGTTCTCAGGTTACACTCCGAGCAAGCATGTAACAGCAGAGACAAGCCTGCTCATGTCCAAACAAGCTCATGTTTTCCTTATGCCTAAGAGTGGATACAATTTATGATTGTAGTGACAAAATAATAAAAATACATAAAAACAAACAAACAAAAAATCAACAATTTACAACAAAGTGATTTAAATAAATCTAATGAAATTAAATTGTCTTGTGTCTCATTTTTATGCTTTACTTTGCATTCAGTATTCATGTTTATATTGATAAATATATTTATATTCATAATGACACAAATCACTATGTAATATCTCACAACTGCATGTGAACTATCTGGAATGTGTTCTAATACTAGTTATAGTGACTGTATATTTGATGACAAAAAGGCCTGGATTACAATATCTCATAAATTGCTGTAGTCAGCAGGGCATGTGCTCCCAAATGAAGAAAAGCATTCTTAGCTGTCTGGTAGTAATAAACCCAAAACCTCAATTTATTTTACTTTTAGGCCCAAAGAACAGACTAGGTGAAAGTGTGGCACATAAGTACCAGAGGACTTCTGTTATGGTATTGACAAGATAATGAATGATTTGTGAGAAAGCTCTAGGATAAGACTTCATTCAAGAGCTATGTCATTGTTTAAGATGATTGATGTATGATGCTTAACTTCCTGTTCTTTCAGCTTTCAGATGGAAATGAGCATCCTGATCTGCACTAATCTTTGTGGAGGTATCTCAAACTTTTTTGTTTAGTAGAAGTCAGTGTAGATGGGCTTGTTTCAGAATTAGATTCTAAAAGATTCTATTTCCATTTGTTGCCAAATCTTTTGACACTGCCTAATGTCTATTATGCTGAATGCATACCTACTACTTTGTATGTAAGAGGAGATTGTGTTAGTTGTTCTGGTGAGGTTAGTGGAAAGATTTTAACTTCATTATATTTTAGCTTTTTAACTGTGTGCTGATTTTACTTCCTTAGAGTGGTTTTCACTTAGAGCTTCTGGTTTTGCCTTGGAGGTTCAGGTTTGCACCTTCTTGTGGGGATTGCCATCCCCATAAGAAAAAACACTCAGAACTTGTAAGGTATTATTCAAAATTGTATTTCTTAACAAGACACGCCACAGCCTCAATTTATGACACAGAGAGCAAGCAAGTCACCCCTGACAGTCATTCAAGCTGCAGGATTTCCCAATGAGAAAGCAACCCATAGTTTTTACTGGCAAAAAGAAAGCCAGTATCAGGATTTATTGTGCCCTGGTAGAGAGGGCTTTACCTACAGTTCTGAGTGGGAGCTGCCCACAGGCTCGTCCAGCACTGTGCAAAGGCTGTGGTGGAGGTGTGTGCCATGGTGTGGCATGGCACAGTGTGGCTCAGCACAGCCTGGCCACCAGCCTGGCATGCTGGACCTGCCCAGCAGAGCTGCAGTGTGAATCACTGCCTGAATGTGCGCTGGTGTCCCAGTCAAAACTTGCAGTTTCCCACAAGTACAATATTTAGTCATTTGTAATGCTTCAGCACTGCTGTGGTGGATGGGATGGGTACAGACAGAATGGACAACTTTATAAAATGTCAAAGCTTCTGTTTTACTATCATTTCCTCTTACTAGTTTTTCTATTCCTCCCTTTTGTCAGCCTTCCCATTTTCCTATTTTGGTGTTGTCTGGGGTTTTTCTATTTTTCTAGTTCTAATATGTTTACTATTTTATTGCACATTATTTTCTCATTCTGTTTTTCTCAGTATAACGAAATACACCCTTTATCTCACTTGCCTTTTAGTGCAGTGCCCTGTGATTTTTTTCATGCAGTTTCTTTGAAGGAAGTGATCTGTCTTCCTATTTGTTTACGTTACACTTGCCACAGTAGGGCATTTGGATAAAGTTACACTGGAATCAACAACCCTATAATATTTTGCTGCCTCTTACTTCCTCTGGACAAGTTAATATTTAACTCTAGTAAAAAGTCATACTGAGGATTTTTTTCGTATTCCCCCCCCCCCATGTGTCCACTCAGTGTGTGTCTGCTGACAGGACTCCAAAACAAGTGAACAGATCTGTGCCATTTTCTTTTCTATACTCTTGTGTTCCCAAGGTTTACCTGGGTTTCTCTAGCCACTTCACTACTTCACAGCTGGCACTGAATCCTCTGTCCCTTCTTACCATCTCCCTGCTATGTGGAAAAAAGCAAGTGCTTTACCTAGCAGAGTCTCATCACTGGTTCTGCTTTCCCCAGATTATTTTAAAGATATTTTTTGTCTTTAAGTTAATATAGATAATTTCAATTTCCCTGGAAGTCACTGTGTTTTGAAAGCCTCTGCTGAGGTTCTCTGTCTAACAAAAAATGTACTGTGTGACCTTCATAAAATACACTGTAGAGCCACAGGAATTCGATCGCAGCAGAGTCACAAATCTGCCCAGCAACTGGACTCCCTTATGGCAGAAATATTGTGATAATGTAGGCTGAGCAGCTTGGAAAACAGGATTTTCATATTGAACTACAGCACTGGAATAAATTCTATGAGAAAAAATGCCAAGGGCCTCTTGACATATACTTAAGTGTAATTTGAGAGTGCTTATCCAACAGCTTAATCCTTTTTTGTTGTTGTTGTTTGGTTTTTTTTTTCAGATTTTAATTTAACACCACTGAAATTTTATTCAATCATTTTTATTTTGCTATTTTAAAAAGAAAATCTTCTATCTGGCAACAGAGATGTTTAAAAGGCAGGGTAGTGAAGGTTGTTTTTTTTTTCCAGCTGAGGTTTATTTGCATAAGCCTTCTGAGATTGATAAGCTTTCCTTTCTGAAACTATGCAGAGTCCAGGCGCCTATAACTTGTGTTGCTTTGTTGTGTTTTCCTGACTTCTGCCTGGCATTCTTCAGATGTCAGTTCTTGAGACTTACCATCGGTTTGAGCCACCCTCCCAGCTTAGCTGTGGGCCTCAGATATTGACTGGTTTGCACCACAACGTCAAAGAAAGATTAAAAGGAATTTGGTATCAGACAGGCGCAGTGACACTTCCTCCTTGGCAGCTACAAAGTGTAAATAGCATGCAATATCTGCACAGAGATCTGCAAACATCAGTGAAGATGTACACACTGGGCTGCATTTTAAATGTTTTCCCAAGGGGATTTTGGCATTATGCACCTGATTTTCTTTCTGAGATTACGCACAAAGCTGAGTAAATATCATGAGCAACCAGCACAGGGAATTAACACCTGCATGGGGCTGGCCAGGGCAGTGGATAGTATGGAGAAGGGTTTGTCTTTCACTCACTTGCAATTACAGAACTGCTGACTTCTTCAGAGAAGAGGTCAAATTCTTGTGTAGACAGCAACATGTATTTCTCATTCTCCAAAAGATGAGTGTGTATGCTGTTCTGATACAGGGAGGGGAAGAAAAGGAAAGTCTTCTAACCGTGCCTGCAGCATATGTCTTTCTGCAGACTTAAGAATTAATCAATTGCTGGGCTGTGCAACATGGGCCAAGCCAGATGGAAGAAGATGTGTAAATGCACATGTTTAAATGAAAGGTGAAAGATCAAATATAAGATGGTGATGGAAACAAGATGCCTCTAACTTGAGGTGTAGTGGGGAATTAATGTAATTTTGAACAAATTATTTGGTGTACCACGTTAGGTGCTTTCAATTCTTTTTAAGAATTGGCCTAGGCTAGCAGCATGAAATGTGAATTGTATCCTAGTCCTTTCCTACAGTTTTGGCAGCACCAAATATAGGAAAGAAAACTTGAGCCAGTGCTGTTAATGTTAAAAAACCATTTCATGGTCACTTCTTGTTGCTGATATTTTTCCTTCCATTACCTTTGCCAACAAATGACACAGAGCACTCTGCAGAAAGTGAAATAATTGTTGTAGAGTTATTTTTCCTTTTTTCCCCCCAGCAATTAGAGTAGCATTTAACAAACATTAACCAAATACTGCCTTCTGCCAAAAGCTGTTTATACTACCATAACCCCAATGTCTTTATATAAATAATAATACCACTACTGATATATTCTGATGTACAAACTTTTAGACAAGATTTGCCTTGGGATTGTTAGACTATATATCAGATAGGAAGCTCCCATCAAAGACCTCTATAGTGTGGTTTCTCAGTCTAAACTATTTTTTGTATCAGTTTCTGTCCAAAGAGATGACAAGCTACACAATCAAACATGTATCTAGTCTTTTTTACAGTTGTTTTTAAAAGTACCATGCAAGTCCAGGCATAGAGCAAGATGGAGTACACATGAAAATAATTACACAAAACAGATTTGCTTTCTTACGGTTCATTATCCCAGCTACTTTGATGAAATAGCTACTTCATCATTATAGCTTCTAAACAGTATTTAAGTAGCCAAAGCCAAATACCTTCTTAGAGACGTACATGGAAGAAGATTGACTTGTGCAAATTCTTCTTTGTGTCCAAAGTGAGATTTGTACAAGTGCAGACTCATTTTCTGCTAACTGCACGTCAAGAAAAAGTGAGGAAATATTTCCTATCATGCCATTGTTTTATCTCACAAATGGATTAGTTTGTGACTTCATTTGGTGGTGTGAGCAAAGCCAGATGTGGCTTTGAACAGAACCAGAAGGTGGCCAGTGTTTTCATTGTTCAAAAAAAGCCCTGCTATTCCCATCTTCGTCTGGGCTCTGTGTGCCTCTGAAATGTGACTGTCAGTAATGTACCAAGCACCCTGGCCCTCTCAGAGTGAAACTGTCATTCATGTAACCATCATTTGCCCAATTTCAATCCCAGACAGATAAGGCAGTATTCTTATGAAGGAATGCTGAGCTAAAAATAAGACAGCAGGTGAAGACCAGGAACAATGTGCTGGGACTTTGTGGGGACTGATTCTTGTGAGGTGACAAAATGGATATGTGCAACATGGGAAAATTAGTTATAGCAAAACTTTGGTATTACTTATTATTTAAAACAGAATTAATTTGATTTGTAGGTAATGGGTTATCTGACTCTCGAAGTATTTTTCTTCAGTTCTTACTTCTCTGGGGTGGTTTTGTAACTGTATAACTACTGGAATAATGTAGGAAAACAGTTGTTTGGAATGATATGGAGTGCAGTGGGTCTCCAAACTCAACCCCCTACTCAAGCAGGCTTAGCTGTGGGGTCAGACATGGTGCTCAGGGCTTTGTGTCCCTGGGGTTTGCAGTCCACCAAGGACAGAGATGGTACAGCTGCTCCAGGTAGCCTGTCACAGTCTTTAGTTACCCTGCTATGGAAATTCCTGAGGGCTGCTTTCTCTAGCTGAAAACTCTCTTGTTTCTATTTGTGGCAACTATTGTCAAAAACCCCAGTAACCTGCCTGTAGGCAGAGCAGACTCCTTGAAGCTGCTCTCCTCCAGTCCAGTTTTGCTGCCTTTCCTCACAGTGGCTGCTGAAGTCTTCCTCGTGCACAACCAGGCCAGCATCATCCACAAACCAAATCACTTTGTCACAGATGATCATCCACCAGATCAGGCACCACTCAGCCAGTCTCCATCTTCTGTGTTGTGTGCTTGTACTCGCCTAAGAGTTCTTGTTCACAGATGCTTTCCCCAGGGTCTGAAAATTAGGCATTCAGGCTGTAATTCCTCAGACTGTTCCATTTGCCCTTCCTTTGCGTGGGTAGAACATTTACTTTACCTTGGCCATTTGGGGCCTTCTCCTGTCCCTATGATTCATCAGAGCTGAAGGAGAATAGCCTTTTGAGGATACCAGATAGCATCCTCAGCACCCTTGGGTGCAGACCAGCTGGGCTCACAGGCATGGGTAGGTTGACTGTGGGATACTGGTAAAAGCCAGGGAAAAAGCAGCCTTGAAGCAGCCTTGTATTTTCTCAGGCTGCTCAAGGAAAACACAAGAGAGAAGAATTATAACAATGATTAAACACCTGCTGGATGTGTGAGAGACGTGATGTTTTCATGAGAGCATGTTTACAAGGGGTGTTACCTCCCTTGCATCAATGAAATTATGGCTGTCCTTAGTTCCACAAACTGGTCTATAAAAGTGTGGTGTTTCTTTAAATAAAATGCAACAGGTTGACAGCTCACTTGAAAGCCACCAAGTAACTCATCATCTGTCACTAAATCACTGCCCTCCCTCCAGCAGCTGCTTTAAATTTGCTTTTTAAACTCTACTGGCTGTAAAACACTGGTGACTGTAGCATCTGGGGCAGAGCTATGTGAAGTGTTCTGATGTTTGGATGGTCGTTATGTTCTGCTGTGACTGTCACTTTCCAGTGCTTTCAGCTCTTAGCATACTTTCAATTTTTTGAGAGACTATTCCAGTCTGTGTCATTCATCTTAGGATGCTGAGAGTAGCCTTGTGGAGGATTTTCCCACATTCAGAAATTTTCCATGTGTGTGTTTTACAGAGATGCTTGGTTGATGGAAATAGGTTTATGTTCTCATAGTTTCATCCAAATTAGCTGAAGTACATGGCTAGACTGCCAGTCTGGCAGATTTAGAATTTTCTGAAGATTCTTCAGGCTACTGGAAAAAAATACAACCTTCAAAGGTCATGAAAGGCAAAAGTTCTCTATATTGACTGCAGTTTTTGATACATTTATTGCTAAATAAATGTGATTTCAAAAATAAAACCCTAGCTGAATGTAATTTGCTGATTAGAAGTTCAGATATGTAAAAGCAATTACTCTTAAGAGAGTTTGAGATTATGAGTTTACCAAAAAATTAAGCTAAAAAGTAGCTATCAAGTTGAGAAACAGAGTCACTCCTCACACCCTGGATCTGGTTCATCTGAAAATACACCTTGTACCTTGGCCAGCTGAAGTAATGTTTAGAAGGTCTCTTAGTGTTTCCTTCATGTGTGCCCTCTCTTCACAGATCATGACAAGAGGAGGAAAGAAGATAGGAAACTCTGAACCAAGGAGGCAAGGGTGGCAGAAGTCTTGTGTTTTAATGAAGGAGAAAGCCCATGAGACTGGAGATACTGAGACTAGACAAACAGAACTCCTTCTCTGTGCCCTCAGTTACACAAACAGGCAGAAAAGTTTAAAAATCAGCAAAGGAAAATGCTTTGACTATTTGCTGTGAAAACAAAGTGAAGTTTCCATTTGGCTCTTCTGATTTTGGTCATTTTGAAGAGAACAAGAGCACTCCAAAGTCTGTTGCCCTAGAGAGCAAGGGCATTATCTCAGTGAAATATTTTGTTTGCTGCGTTTCCTGGCAGCCATTTAAAGTAAATTTAGTGGGGAGAGAGAAGGAAGAGAGGTAGGGAGCAGTATGTGTGGTGCTTGTATTTTGCCTTCTATTAGAAGTGCTTGAAGAAGATATAAATGGATTGTGTAGTCTGGATATTTATTTTTTCATTGTTCTCTCATTGCTGTCTCGTTGTTAAGGATTTGTACGTCTCACAGGCAGCAGCTGCTCAGTGCTCAGTGCCACAGGCACAGCAGAAAGAATAAATGCTTTTGGTCTCACTGTCCCGGTGTAAGTTCACCCGGGTTTGCTCTGGTGTGGAAGCAAATCCCCTCTGCTCTTGGGGGCCCCTGTAGCAACAGGAATTAATGTTCCAGGATGCAAGGCTTACAAGTGTCTCATATGTGAACTCTTAGGAGCACCTCCTTGTTCTGCATGCCCAACAAAGACATGCCATGTGGGTAACATCACTGCTTGGTATGTTGTTAAAAACAGGTTTGCTCTTTTAGCAGAACTTGAAAAGGCTTAGAGGGTGGCTTGGACTAACTCAAAATGAAGGTAAACAGCTTTTCAACTCCTGCTTGTAGACGAGGTATTACAAAATCATCCTAATAATCTAGTGATTCAAAGGGGTAATTAAGATTTAACTTCCTGGTGAAAACAATATATTTAAGTAATAACAGTCTGTTGTTAAATGAGATTGTGAGCATTACCTACAGACATGTCACATGCACTCTTCCAGTAATTTTTCCGTACTAGCATGACTTCACATTGACATTGGGAAATCTCTATTTACACCATCACTAATGCAATTCACACAGCTTTTTCCAATATATACTAAAGACTCACTCAAAATTGTTGATGCTAAGCTTACAATTTTCACTTTCCTTGTCACACACCAGTCAGGAAATTACACTTTGAAGCCTTATGACGATTTCTGTTTCCCACCCCCATGTATAGCAAAGGCAAATTGTCAGAAAGGAAAATAGATAAAGGGTTTTGATTGTAGACTAACTAACTTCATCACAGATACTGAAGATTTTAATAATTAAGCATTTTCTGCTAAAAGATTTCTAAAATGTTACTTGTTTAAATAAAAGAATGAAGGGGGTCATGTCCCTGAAAAAAATTTTAAAGAAATTAAGATATGCAAGATAAGTATGTTTTCGTGGTACAGAAAAAAATTAGTTGTATGTGATTAGATCCCCCAGAAGGCCTAGGTTTCCAAGTCCAGAATAAATACTTTTAAAAAATATAGCTAGATCTGTATCTGTCAAAAAAGTTCCGTCATCCTGTCTTGGAGTATGTGACATGGGTTTTAAAAGATGCCATCTGCTCAAGGCCCATACTGACATGTTCTTAGCAGAATTTTTTTCATCTTTTACACAACTTAGTGATTTTCTTAGAAAACTTAAAAAACTTCAAGTTTTGTGAAGAAAACAATATGTTTTTAAAGATGCTGGTTTACTTCAAGGGTCTGGTTGTGTTGTAAACTTTTTATGGTCCAGTTCTTTTATAGATATAGAAAACAGACAAACTAAAAGAAATAATGACAGATGCTAGAAGAATGCAACCATGGTTAAGACTCCAACAGCAACGCTCATTTTGAGAGGCACAGTATTTAAATGAGGGCACTGAGCAGAATATTTGAAGATACTGTATATAAGGCATAGCAAATAAGGCAGGCTGTGATGTAAACACAGACATCTATATTAAGAACTGTCAGATTCAGAGAAGGACAGGAGGGAAAAAAAAGGGGAAAAAAAAGGGGGGGGGGGCAGTGAAGGAAGGGGGAACCAAGAAGAAAAAAGTTCCAAACTACTATCTGTATGCAAAGAATAAGAAACTGACTCATTTCAGCTATGAAACAGAAAAATAAGGACACATCTTCCAGAAAGATACATTAATATCTTGAAATAACTTGAGAGATCAGATTAGTTAGATTCTTAAAAACTGAGTAAGTGTATCTGTAAAAAATTTGCTTGCTCGATTCCAAATAAAGAACATATTCTAAAGGTTATTGCTTTTCATGTCTGTTAAGGCACCTGGAAAGCTATTGCAAAAGCAGGTTACTGGTAATTTATCACACTGTTGTCAAAGGCATTTAAATGCACTAAAATGGTCCATTAAAATAAAATAATTTGAGAGCTGTGGAAGCTTATCTAGATTACTGAAAAGCTAAGGATGAATGGTACTGCTAGTTGGAATTTGAAAGCCATTTTACATTGCAAAATTTTCTTTATTTGACTGAAGAGGTATTCCCTACAATATTAGCTCTTCTTGTTTTTTCATGACTAAAAGAAAACCACCACTATCATTTTCAAGAAAAGAATATACAAATTTTAGAAGTGAAATATTGTGGCAGAAGTTGTATTAAATCATGTTTCTTTTTTTTTAATTATTGCTGCAACATTTCAGATCTGGGAACAGCACTGAATCTGGTGGAATTAAATTCTCCTGATTAGCACATGTATGCTGAAGCAGATGAACTCTTCTTTCATTTTTATCTTATACTACATTCATGTTATGACCTAGGTCAATTTTTAATTGTCAGGCCACTTGAAAATGCAGTAAGTGATAGTGCTCTGACTGGTGACATTGATTATAGGTGTTGTAGGTTTTCTGTCATTTTTTCTTGTGCTCAATAGGAAGGAGCAAGAGCCAAACACATTCTCCCTTGTCAAACCAAACCTCAGGCAGGCAGGAGATAAAAGCCCAAGTATTAGGTTTCTGGGATCAAATCAGCCTTTGATCCTAAAGGCTTTCATCCGGGTGATCCTTCATGATACGGGATACTTTGTTACCACAGTTATCATCAGTAAACCAAGTTAATTGTTATTATTATTAATGCCATTCAAAAAGCTTATGTCTTAAGTGGGGACTGAGCAAGAGCTGTGTCTTCAGTACACTGAGCTCTTTTGGAAAGCTCTGATATGGAAAATTAAATGCTGTTAGGGGACTTTGAATAGCATACATGGTACTTCTGCAACTATTTCAGTCGCTACTTATTGCTTCCCAGAAGTGGTGGTCAGCTTTAAACCACAGAAAAAAAATAAAAATAAAGAAAAATAGGAGTTCTTCAGCAGGCAGAATTCAAGCTAGTTTCCCTTCTAGCTGTCCACAGGATGACAGGATCATGGTGTGAAGGCTGGTGTTCACTGGGCTGCACCATAGCTGAACCCACTATCACAGCTTTCATTTCTGTAGCTCTATCCTTTGTCCAGATATAGCCCATCTTGGCACAGGCCTATGTGTCCCTCATTTGGAACCTGAAGGTTACCAGAGTAAATCAGAAGTAGAGCATCACTATACTCAGAATGTATGGCTGAAAGGCTCATATAATTATTAAGTTTTCAATTTTTGCTATTCCTGACAAATGCCTGGCGTCTTCAGCATAGCATCAAGATTACCTTGTTGCTACAGTATCAGTGAAGCATTTTTCTTTCATGTCCACTTACATTAAGACTTTTACTCCAATTTTCTAAATATCTAGTAGAAAAGTGAAACAAGTTATGAAAAAAACTGAGAATGTCAGTAAGGAATATAGTCTAGATTTTATTTGTTTCATTGGTGCCAAAAAGTCGCTTGATGTAAGACGTGATTTTTTTTTGTTAAGTTTCTTGGCAGATTCAGTGGAATAACAATGCTGCTAAATGTGTCAAATGATCTAATAAATCATCTTAGGGATATCCTCTGATCCAATGTCTTTGTACACTTTCAAGCCTAATCAGCAAGAAACCAGAGCAGCAGCAGCATCTTTTAGTCAAGAAAATCAGGGACTAACAAGCTTTAAGGATGTAGAAAATCAAGCTGTTGTTTTATGTCAGTAGAACAGATAGCAGTTACCAACTTTACTCAAAGACAACCTGGAACTAACAAGCATTAAGAATGTAGTAAACCAAGATTTTGTTGAATGCCTGTTGACACATTGCTAAATTGGCAAAATACTCAAGGTCCGTGTATCCTATAGCTGAATTGTGTTCATTTTAATGCTAAAAACTCTGCCTACAAGAAGAAAAAAAGACCCCTGCCTATGTGAAGACTCTTTTCCTGAGCATGTGTAGAGGTCAGCTGGGATTATGTAACTTGTATGGAAATTACTAACCAAGCATAATAGAGGGGCTGTACTTGAGAAGTTACAAACTCTGGACTTTTGCATATAAGTAATGGTAGGGAGGGTCGGGAGGGGTGTGCTTGATTTGTGTCACACTTCTGAGAACCCAGGCTTGCACAGATGGGAAATGACCAAGCAATGTCTCTCTCAGCTGTGTGGGTATTGGCTTGTTGCACACAAGGTAATGAATCTGATTTTGTGGACATCACTAGTGTTCATTGGATTGCTTTGTTTACTTGTTATAGCTGGTGAAAGTGGTTTTTTCCTTATGTGTATTTGCAACACCCATTAATTAATCCAATAATTTCCTTTGGCATATTAGGTACTTGTTCAGGAAATAAAGAGTTCTTTCCATGAAAAAGTCCTCCTAGAACATTTGAATTCTACCAGACAGGGTAACTCTTTTCTAGTCAGTTTTACAGAGGTGGGTTTTTTTTGTAGTTCACTTTACTCAAAAGAAATTCTTCCTTATCTTATGGAAAACATATGTTAAACAGCAATGCTCTCTTACTTTTACTTCTGTACAGAAGATAAAGTGAGCATACACAGGGTGTCTCTTGATTCTATCTAAATAGCAATATTTGAAGCATTTAATCAAGCAGCATCTTCACTATAGTAGCAGTATTATTAACAAGAGAAACACAGGCATTCATTGTATTACACAAACAACTAAGTACAAAGCAGGCTGAAAGACATAGAGTAAAATGCTCAGTCAAGTAGATTTCGAGCAACTGAGTCAGCAGCTCATCTGGTGAATATGTATATTTTATGTATTTATCCTCATATTTTATTATTTATCCTCACTTTTTCAGTCTTTTAGAATTAGCAGTTCTGGTCTCATAGAAGATATTAGTGTAGACTGTCTTCAGGTGCAAATTCTTAGAGAAAGTTCCCAATACTATATGCAGTCAAGTTGGTTGTTCCTTGTGCAAAGGTGGTAAAGCATAACTGTCTACAGGAGCATTCTTGTAAAAAGGCAAAGGGTGGGGAAGATTGGGTATTTCCCTCAACTGCCTTCACTCCCAAGCTTTAATTTCCTGTTAATGGGAAAGTCTCTGAAAACACTCTGAACAACTTTGAAATGGTTCTGAATGCAGGGGTTGGCAAAAATAGGCTCCATTTCAGACTAAACTACTTGCCTCCCTTGCTGTTTGCACGACCAGCAGTCAGCAGTCCTTTATGTTAATGTCTAAGTAGGAGAAACTTCAGAACAAACTGCCTTTTTAAGAAACACATGCTGCAATTACATTAAGAGTTCACAAATAAAAAAACTTCATCTGTTTTGACGTTTGCTAATGCTTGTCATGATTTCCACTGCCATCTCAGGAGTGAGACATCCAGCTTGTAACTATGCGTGACAAACCTGAACTGATACAGAAGGAAATATCATCCTTCACAGTGTCCTCTTCTTTAATTGTCAAGCTTCTATGACACACTGCCACAGCTAAAGTAAGCGAGGGCCTAACTGGAATTAAAAATCAGATGAACCTAAACAAGTTAGGCTAAACCTAAACAAGCACAGACACATGAATGAATGGCCGTATGGAGGTAAGATAGGGCTTATCTCAGCTGCAACTTCTGTCATCTGTGGAAAACTGTAGTAAAAATACCTTTGGCCTTCATCATTAGGAGTTATTTGTGATATTTCAGAAGGACTGTAACAGTACAAAGAGACAGTATCATTAAAAAAAATAATTTTATTTTTTTTGCATATAGTGTTAAAGTAATCTGGAATGCAAGTTGAGCTTGACAGAAAGCAGAAACCAGCAGTTCCATCAGTAATATTTAGACACTACTGCAGTTCTTTGAGTTTTAAGAAACTTAGGTGATTTCGGATACAAAAGCAAAATTCCCCATACAGTAAGAAATGTAAAATTACAAATATAAATCTCATCAGGCACAAAACTGAAGTTTCCCTGAGAAGATGTAATTTTAAACTAGTGTATAAACCTTGTATCACAACATCAGATGCTCTAAGAATACAAAAGAAATATCTGAATTCCTTAATACTCCATGCTGAACACAAAATTTTCAAGAGGATTAAGATTTTTACAAAAAACAGAACTGCAGCAAACAGATCTTAGTAAAATGGTAACAGCTGGCTTTGCATATCCCCTTTTGCATAGCTTATAGACAATTTCTAATGTTATATTCCTGAGATCTTTCAGTACTCAGTATGAAGTGCAGTCCAGCTGCTTTTTATCCCATCCCTTCATCTTTCTCTTCCAACTAGTATTACATTAATGGAAAATAAAAAACTAACATGAACCAAGAACATCAACAATATGCATTTTCTATGCCTTAAAACCTTAAAACCTTAGAACAGTTTAGCCAAAGGAAGCCCATTAATTATACCTTCTAGATAATAAATATTCCAAATAGTTGGCTTTCCAAAAACTGCTGTCTGATTTTGTACCTGAAGCTCCAAGCCTCAGTGTGCAACAAGGCATACTCGAGACATGTCTTTTCTTCCCCTAGTCCATGGACAAGGCAGGGCATGAGCACCACCAACCCACTGTCAGCATCCCACCACTGTACACACTAAAGTACGTCGCAGCAGAATGTTTGTACCTATGTTTCATAACAGGAGAGTACGTTTCAGTTCTTTTGCAGATACAGAGCTTTGTGCCGCAAATGCTCCTCCAAGCATTTCACTGCAAAAGGGTCGATATCAGTGTCAAACTTGTTAGCAAATAAGTGGTGGTTTCGTAGCATCCAGCTCAAGTCTCCTACTCCAAAAACACAGACAGAACGAACGTGAACTCCACTGCACGGAGGGTAGGGTGCGCCTTTGGACACATCACCTTCAAAGTACTGCCACTTGACAAACCTGGCCAGTGCATTCATGTCAGACACGTCGTACTTGTTACTGGAAGAAAATGCGCCTGGGACTTCAGGGATTCTCTGAATTGTTGCCCATAGGTACTCATCTGGGCTGTAAGTATCTTTTGCCCACTCAATGAACTTAAGTATTTTGCTGTTTTCTAGTACATATTCTACAAAGTTTCTGCTAACTACAAAATAGGCACTGCCAGAAAAAACTGGAGTGCTGAGAGGTGGTAGTTGTTTGTCTATGCCTGTGTTCTTTATTTTACCATCAATAATCTCATGGTGTTTTTTCCACCTTACTTCTTTATAAACAGGCATTTTTTCTGTTTCCAAGCTGTTTTCACCCTTAAGGGCTTTTAATTTCTCCACTATTTCGTGGTTGGTCTTTATAGGAAAGTCCATACCACATAGGTTTATTAGGTATTTCCAGTTTGAACTTCTTCTGTAGAGATCTTTCATGCAGTTAATGTCTGCCTGCACTCTGCTCCATGAAGCATATACCACACTCTCTAACTGGCTGGAAATAAAGACATTATCAAAACATGACACTAGTCCCTTAACAGCGGCAAAAAAGGATTCTGGAGACTTTTTATCTACATGAATGCAGTAAAAATTCTGTGGAGCATAGATTGATCTCAGAAGTCTATCAAGCATCTCAATTTTGTGATAAACCACTATTGAGTAAGCAATTGGAAATGCTGCTTCTTCATTACTGAGAGGTTCCATAATGTACTTCCTAGTCTTGGTGAAGGAGGCACAGTCTGCAGTCATGTTAATATAATCATCTGTTGTTAGTCTGGGGCGTTTCTTAAATGACACTGATAATGCCTCAAGCTGTACCTTGTGTATTTCATCTATATCCCCCTCAATAATCTTGGTGCAGTTAACATTGCTAACAGGATCTTCTTTTGTTAGCTCCAGATGTCTCCGATTTAGGAAGTCTTCTTTCTGGTTGACTTTCAAAACAGAAATTATTACTAAAATGAGAGTTAGACCCAAGAAAAGCCTGAAGCGCAAGTTGTGGCAAAACCGTAATTTCCTCGTCAGCATTTCAAATATCAGGTAGCTTTGCAGGGCTAAAATAAAATGTCCTTCTCTCTGTTCATATGAGCTTCAGAACTCAGAACAAATCTTCAGAACTTCAGAAAGAAAAATTGTGTTTCTCTGGAATTTCACAAGTTTTTCAGAGAAATGGAAGGAAAAAACCTAAAATAAAATGGAATATGACAGTCATTCTAAGACTAAAAGGTTTCTTTAAAAAAAAATCAGTGATTAATAATTACATTCTTGTTTAGTGATAGAAAAAAGCTGAATAGTTTAACAAAATATTCTGTTGAAAATAAAAAATTAACAAATAAGATTTTTAATAGAAAAACACTGGGAGAAGCAGAGTTTTCATGAAACATGCATTTCTTGTTAATTCATGCTTTAGAGCTTTATAAGAATGTTTAATACCCACTTCAGGGCTGACATAGATTTCTTTATCATTAAAACTCACCACTCACTTCCTGGATGGCAATCATGCTTTAGTTCTCACTGGCAAAGAAGTCCCTGCAGCCTTTGAAGAATTTTGTGTGAGACAGTCTCTTCAACAACCTGCATATGAGCTTAGAAACACCACCAGGAAGAGCTGATGAGAAGGGAGAGGAAAAAAGTTATTAAAGCAGGGCACCTCAATTTTCAGAATTGTGAGAAAAAAAATGTTACTGAAGTGCTGAAATAACTTTATAAGGTAAGAGGCAATACATACAGCTTGTATCCCAAACTGATTTGTATCAAGTCACTACAAGTGTACAAATCTAAGTGCACAGCAGTGTTGTAGTACCACCATTTAAACACACTTGTTTTTCGGATTCAGCAATTACTTTAATGTGGAGGTGTACTGCAATGCTGGATTGCAACAGGATTTCTAGCCAATTTACAGCACAAGCCCTAGATAATTTTTGTTTGGTAGTTCTGTTACTCTTTAAAAGCACATTTTTTTCTGTTTCAGTGTCCTGTGAACAGAATCACTGCAGCTACAGCTGTAGCTTTTGAGAAAACTGCACTCTGGAACTGTACTGCAGAACTGGGTGTCTGGGTGGTTTTGGTTTGTTTTGGTTTTTTTTTTTTTTTTTTTGAAAGTGCTATCTCATGCAGTTAAATTGATCAAGAACAGGATATCCTTCAATAACTTAGATTGCTACTCAGATATCACTTGTAATCACAAATTCACTGCCTAATAATTTAGTGCAGGTTTGAATTTCAAACCAGCCTAACTGCAAAAGTCTACACAGAATGTCTTCCAAAATGTGAATCTAAGTTTATGAAATATAGAATATTTGAGAGATACAAGGCTCCTTACATTTTCACTACTTTCAAGAAAAAAGATAATGTCTCAGAAAACCTTTTTGTGCAGCAGTTAAGAATAACAGCTACTCAGAAAATCTGGTAAGAAACTCTGTTTAAGAGAAATGAGTATGTACTGTGCCCACTTCTTGTTTTTTGCCTTAGGCAGTTCAGTGTAAGGATTTCCTTTTCCTCCCAATTTCTTTAAGCTACCCCAGTATAATTTCATGTTTTAATTCCTGAACTGTGGCTCTTCAGCTGCTACTTGCAGATCGCAGAACAGGTGCATTTAAGAAACTGAGGCATGGCATCACAGTTTTTTTGTTAGTAATGCTGCCTGGGAGGCTCTACACTTTGGGTACATCACTTTTCCCATGGCACTGCAAACTGAGGGAATGTAGCAGTTGTGTGGAAGGTGTGGAACACTGCACAAATGTCTAGCACAGCTATGAGAATGAGCAATTTTCAAAGGAAGTACTATAATCAGGTATTTTGTATTTCAAGTCAACAGCAGGCAGAGACCACAAACTAGACACAAATTTGTGACTAACAGCATTATCTAAATGTTTTATTTATGCTGAAGAATATTTTGTTTTCAGAATTACAATTGTAAGTACTTTATTCTGCATTCCTAATTAATTTTAAGGAAGGCAGACATTTGTTCACAGTATATTTTAGGTGTACAGTGAAGTCAAACTGGAAGAAAATTTAAATTTTTAAACTTAAGGAAAGTACCCAGTGAGCTAGCATGCAATTATAGCAGAAAGCATACAGAGGGAAATTTTTAAAATGAGGTCTTACAGTATGAATTAAAAAAATTAAAAGGAAAATTCCAAAATTCTGGCTTTCAGTTTGCAATGTGACACCGAACACAATAACACAATTTAGAACATGTTTTAACATGCTTTGTAACTTACCACACACTTTTGTACTTGATGTCCTGCTTGTTTTCACTAGTAGATGTAATCCACGAAAAATAATATTTATCACATATTAAATGAACGGAGGAAGGAGACTACATATGTGATAGTGTCCATTTAGTACGTGTTTTCATAGGATGAAGCTTGTGATACTGGTTAACCTTCAGTTACTGTATTCTGCCTACAAACTTAAAAATTAAGACACTACTAGAACTTAAAGCGTACTTCAAATACAGTAATATCTGTGATACTTCAGCTGACATTGGAAACCTTTCTTTGGGCTGCCAGCAGTATTATTTAATCCTATTAGTTTTTATAGGAGCACTAGCATTGAGAAATAACACATACTCAAGAAGATTACCAACCTGTTACTGTTCCAGTGGAGGGAGACAGTCTCAATTGAAAGTGACCACGGCAGGCTTTAGCTTCTAAAAGATTTAAAGAAAAAAACTTGCTAAGAAGTCTTTTCTCCTCCCATTTTAGAATAAAACTTAGTTGAGTGCAGGATAAAGAATCCCTTTCAGAAAGACCTTGTATACCCAGCTGGGTGCAATTCTTCTATTGTTCAGAGCTCGCAATAATCAGACCTGACATTTTCATTATACCAAAATGAGAGATCTGCAAATATTGACACATTAACATGGCTCTTATCTTTATGCGGATTTTTTTCCCTGGAAGTTTCTCTCACTGGCATGCTTCTTCCTCAGACCAATTTTAACAAGTTACTATTTGTTTCACAATTTCAAAGTCCTAAAATCTGATTATATCACACTCCCAAGAGCTGATCTTTACAGGGTAAGATTTGTTACCTTTTATCTAATAATATACTTAATACACCAACTGATTCTAGAACACTCATTAATATAGTTTCAGACTGCATTGTGTTAAGCTTTTAACATCAGTAAAGCTTCAGCTCTGCAAAGCCTTAGTGCGTACACTCAAGAATTACCTTGTCAGAGGCAGCACTTTGCACTGTGGGAGAGGTGGAGGAAGGCTTGCAAATCTATGGAGGAAATGCTTTATTTGGCAGCCTTCGTCTTGCTCTCCGAGGTGCAGTTGTACAAGTTAGATACCTGACCCACTTCCTTTTTCTATTGCTTTCTCCTCAAGCCAAAGTCTGTATTTCTGCAGCAGTCATTAAAAGGGGAAACTTACAGTGGTTGCTGGTAGTTGAGGGAGTTGGTAGGAGTGCCTACTTCCCTCTTGCCTGCCAAAATTATTTTTTACTGCTGTATACAAACTGTATAGTATGACTTAACAAAACCAAGTTAATTTCAACTGGATTTCTACCAAACACAAAATCCCATCAGAAACCTAGGTCTCCAAAACAAAAAAGCGCCCAAAATCTCTAAAGAAACACACAAACAAAAAACCCCCACCAAACAAAACACTTTTACAATAGTATACCACAGCTTGGAGGGAGACCAGAAATCGAGAGGAGGTTTTGTGCAGACAGGCTGGACTAGAGCTTGTTGGTCTTACAAGTGAGGATGCTTGTGAGCGTGCAGCACCAGTAGGGCATTGCTACCCCAGCAGCCAGGAAACCAAACCCTGGCCACCAGAACAGCACAACCTCTGCAGAGCCAGCAGGGCATTGCTACCCCAGCAGCCAGGAAACCAAACCCTGGCCATCAGAACAGCACAACCTCTGTGGCTTCACTGCCCCACTGCTCTGGCACCATGATCGGCTGACAGTGAAGGAGCAACCCCACTGCCATCCCTAGCACCCACACACTCCTGGGCCAGGAGGATATAGCAACAGATCCAACCAAGTTGTGTCTGGAGAGCTCTCCAGCCAGTGGGGCCACAAGGATGGGTTTGCTGGGCAGTCCTAACATTTTACAAAGGCTTATCCAGAATGCCTCAAAGCACATGCATCCTGTAGTTTATCATGCTTCCATTCAGATTCATTTATGCAGAACATTCATTCTGATGAGGAAGTGATTTTTAAAGCAGTAAGCAGCTTGTATAAACACAAACATGCATAAAAAAAAGGATAAATTTTGTGGACTGCAGTGTCATCTGCAAAGATCTGCCAGACACAGAAGTCATGCACTCAGCCTTCCACTGCACCAAGCAGCACAACCTTGAAAGTAGATATGCCCCTAGATAAATGAAAGAACTCATATTTGTTCTGTTAGGCAACGTTGAGTCTTAGCAAAAATGAGAACTGATCATAAACTGTGTAGTTAACTTACAGTTAATTTACCATAAGCCTTTACCAGATGCTTAATTTTGAAATCATATGCAGTAGGGTTTCATGTGGGTACAGTAGTCTGCAACTGACAGCACTCTGTAGGAGTAGATGCTTTTCCTTCAGAGGTGCTTACAAAAACAATCAAAAAGGGAAATCACACTCCCTTTTTATAGAAAAAACCCCAACACATTTATTGTCCTTTGTTAACTTGAAAGACGGCTTTAAACAAAATTCCACAAGTGACTAGTACTGCTACATCCACCACTACTTTACACCACCACTACTACTACATACATCCACTTTTAATGGAAATTAAAATACTGAGAGTAGCTAAAAGTAGAAAGAGCTGTTTTTCTCAGAGCTAAAAAAAGATGAAAATAATTACAAACCTCCAGGTTATTTGGAGATCTTATATTCAATTGTTAGGAATCAAACACACTAAAGTATTTCTGTATCAAAAAATGAGTAACATTCAATGAACATATACTCTGTGTAAATTGTAAACTGAAAAAGCAGTAGGTTTTGCTAGCCTTTCTATACTACTGTATCACATAAACATTCTGCAGAATAGTTCAAAGCCTGATTACTATTTTCAATCCTGCCCGTCCTTAGAGGCCCCATAAACTGAGCTGATAGTAAGAAATTTCAGCTATGGAGAGTAAAGATGCCATGGCAAGGCCATTCAGTGACCAGTTTCTACCTCAAGAAACCTGCAACTCTTAGTATGGACAAAAAGATACCTTTACTTTAAGGTTACTAACACTGAAAGTACAGACAAATCACAAAACAAAAGAAATAATGACATCTTTAAATTAATGTTGGCCAATTTAACACATGGTAGATCTGCCTGGTGCTCCTCAATGTAATTTGTTCACTTTGGCTACTTCAAGATAAAACCTATTTTCCCAATTATTCTAAAGCAGGACCTATAGTATAATCAGGAACAGAGAGAGCACTTGCTGCACTCCTCATGCCCACATAAAAAATGTTGCTTATTGCTGCCTTGTGACAATGCTGCATTTCATAACAGGACACATTAGCAGGAAAGATAATCTATAAAACTAGAAGGAAGGTGGAAGGAAGTGGCTGTCAAATTTTTGAGTACTTGGATCCCTCTTCAGGCACAACATAGAAAATATTCTGAGGTATTCTTTAGCCCTATGGAGAAGTCAGCATTTTAAAGCCATGCCTATAATTATAGTTTATCAGTGAGCTCAAGAATCACCAGTGAACTTCCTGAGATATTCTATCACAGTTTTCCAAGATGAGGCATGTTTTATTAAGTTTCTCTAATAGCACCACAATTATCCCATGTATAATAATGCTGCACATTGCAAAAAGTGGTGTCTCTGGAGCTATGAAGTAAACCTAACAGTGGAAGTTACTTCAGTTTTAGTACTGAGTATGCTACATTTCTGTGGCACTGCCTTTTTCCACCTTTCCTAAGAATTCTATATTGATAAAGTTAGGTGTTTTCCAGTTTCAGGAGCTTATGAATCAGAGTACAGGCAGACCTTCTGAATTATGTTGAAATCCAAAGCAAAACTGAGAGGGATTATTTTAAAAATGAAATTAAACCTTTTAATAAGACTAGCAGTGGGTTTTTCAATGTGGAAAAAAAAATTGGAGAGCGGGGTTTTGCTTGGTAAACATGGTATTTTCAGCAAATAGACTGCAAATCTTTAGTTTGTATGTTTGCCTTGCATTTGGTTTATGTTAGAAAAAAAGGCAGACTTGGAAAAGTTGTTCATCAGGCTCATTAGTAACTTTTGGTTCTTCTGGCCTCAGGAAGTTAGTATTACCCCAGATAATTCAAATTTCATAGGAAAGGCAATATGCTGATAACTGGCATACATTATAGGCAGCATAGCTAATAACTGAGGAGAAAAAATATTTTCTTTTGTATACACCTACTTCCAAAAGCTATGTAACTGAACTCCAACTTGAGCTATAAATACTGCACTATTTTTCACAAAGATTTTCAAGTTGGAACACAGAAAAGCTAGATTTGTCCCCTCTTCTCTCAATACTATTTCTGACTCTCATTCTTGCCAGGTCTGTGGTCATAATCCATTAAAAATGAAATTTAAAATAGCAGACTCCAAAATGGCAATCCCCTTCTGCTGCCACTCCTCCTCTTTCCCACAAAGAAGTCTACTCTTCTGAGTAACACTGAAAGAAGGCAAAGTGCCAGAGCATAACTGAGTCTCCTGTCTTTCTCAGTCCTCTCACTCAACCTGGGCCACAAAAAAAACTATTTACAACATTCTAAACAGTTTTTTTTTAAATTCTGACCAAAAAAAAAAAAAAAAAAAAAAAAAAAAAAGTTTTCCCAGTTACAGTGAGTTTAAGAGAAAAAGAGAAAAAAAAGGTCCACAACCTACTGCAACACCTCAGGAGCATCAGGTATGTCGTGAACCTTTTTAGGTTAGCTAGCAGCTTTCACACCAAGCCAACACCCTCCCCGGAGAGTAACAGCCGGCCTGCAGGAACTGCCACGGGAAAACGCCAACGGAGCGTGGGAAGACAGACAGACAGACAGAGGGAAACAAAACTAACTAGGAAAAAAGGAGGTGTGGCGGGGAAAAAGCAGGAGAAGAAAGGGAAAAGGGAAATTAATACAAAAGGAGAAAGAAAGAAGCAAAAGGACGTAAGTGGAACCAAAGGACAAGAGGGAAAGGGCGGGGGCGAAGAGGGGGGGAAGAAGGAGGGGAGAGAGAAAGGGGTAAGGAAAGAAAAAAAGAGGTAAGGGGGAAAAGAAGGAAAGAAGGGGAGAAATTAGGACAGAGGCACAACAGATGTGTCTCCCTGCCCTCCAGTGCGGCACCTGCCCGGCGATCCGGCGGCTCCTGGAGCGGCGCTGCGCGGCTCCGCAGGGCAGGGCGCCGGGGCACAGCGATGCTGCAGGCCAGCCGCGCTGCCGCCCGCTGCCGGTACGCCCACACGCCCAGGTGCGGAGCAGCCCGCGGGCAGGCAGGCAGCCCGGCCAGCTCCCGGCGCGGTCCGGGCGCTGCCCTGGCCGCGATCCCCGCCCGCACACCCCCGCGGGGCCAGCCGGCCCGGCCCGGCCCTGCCCTCCGCGCCCCGCCCGCACCTCACCCACGCCCTGCAGCCTCGGCAACTGCTCTCGTTACCCCTCGCCCGGCTTCCTTTAAAGCGTCCTCGGGCAGGACCGGTAGCGTTGGAACCCAACTCCTCTGCGGCTCACGGGACCGAAGGGTCGCCTCGTGTTCCCAGCCCCAAACGAGCCCCCGGGCTGGGGGCGGGCTCGGGCGGCCCTGGAACCTCGCCTGCTGCCACGGCGGGCTCGGCAGAACCCCGTGAGGGGAAATCCAGGGAATGGAGCCGGGGGTGCAAGAGGAGCAGACCAGGCTGGGAAGCGGCGCGAAACTTGCAGCGGCCGAGAGTAAGACGTGTCTAGGCAGAGTGGGAAGAAGACTCCGATTTCTTGTTCAATTTGTCCCTTACCTGCCAGGCGATAAACATAGTCCACGGGGTTTGGAGTGCTGTGAAACATGAAGGTGGAGCTTAGGGGCAAGCCCCTTATTATTTTAGCGAAGTACCTTGAAAAAAAACAGACAATTAAATTTCAAGGAAATAGAAAGTTCAAAGAGAGCGTGTGCCACATTAAAAAACCCCAAGTGCTGCACCCTGCAGCAGCTTGAACAGTGCTCTCGGAATTCCCCAAAAATCTCTGCACATCGGCATTATCTGGCATGCAGCTTGATTTGGCAGCTCGAGGCACATCTAATGGATTCTCCTGGCCACTTCTCATCCCAGTCGTGAGATTGTACTGAGGGGTCCCGCATCTGCACTGATCAAGAGCCTGGAAGCTAACAAGAAAACGAGATTAGCTTTCAAGGCTCTTAGTGGAACATACTGCCAGCAGAAGAGGGAACTGCCCTGCATGCCAGCTTGGCAGATGTCTCATTTTCGCCTTTTTCCTGACAGATGTGGTGGGAGGAAAAGATGGTTTTCTAGTGTGTCTGTTATTTATGGGGCTGAACTTCTTGTGTTTGGCTGTTCATGGAGCACCATGCCAAACAGGCCTTTCATCTTTAACCTGAGCAGAGGCTGGTGAAAGAAGTTTCTAGTGGGAGACAGAAATCTGGGGGACTGGGCAAGATTTCCTATTAGTCTCCCCATGAAGAGTAATGTTTTATAATTACTAAGGATTTAGGATTATGGACAGCAACTGTGTCTTGTTGGTCTACCATGTAAATGAGAAAAATAAATCATAACCTACATTTAAGTATTTGTTCTCATTCCAAACTGCCTGCAAAACATAGCAGTACGAGTAGTAGAGCTGAACACCAGTATTCTTAAGATAATTAATTGGGTAAGTTTTAGGGGCAGATGTTTGCTCTCACTGTTTTCCATCCACCCTGCCCTAATTACTTAAAAAGCTACAGATGCAAAGACATCTAATGCAAAGTCCAACAAGAGTTAATATATATTGGTGCATTAACAAAGAACCATCTAACAAGTACTTCCTGTGGGGAGAAAAAAAAAGGCATTCAAGTCATTGCTGCGTGTAATTATTTCAGGTAGAGGACTGAAGTTAAGAAGTCTGCTATTCCAACTTTGGCACAAGTATAAAATGGAGTTCTCTATAGAATGACATGATTACAGAGGTTGTGATCCTTGGCTGACCATGCTGGCAGAGACCCATCTTGTTTCTAGAGCAGCTTCATGACATTTCAAAACTGTGTTTCACTTATGGTTCCGTTCACAGATAGTTTTTGTTAGCTGTTCCTGAAAAAAATGGATGAAATGGGTTTGTTCCCTGTTTTTGCTCTTCTGACCTTGGGTCTGGAATATGAAGATGACAGGGTCTACAAACTGCTGTTTCTGCTGTGTGACAGAGTAGTGACTGATGTGACTGTAGGGCAGCTGTAGAACAAAAGAAAAAAGTTACATTATTCACAATTTTGGAATTACTGACAAAACAAGTGGAACTCAGAGGCAAAATAAAGACAAAAGCAAACCAAAAGCAAGCTACGAACATGGGAAATTTAAAATAAGTAAAGAATTTGATTGGTTTTAAAGAAATTCGTTTGTACGTGAATATTTGATTAATGTGGTAAGACTGACAATCCAGTGAAAACAAGTACATGCACACAACATTGAGAAAGTTTAAAAAATAATTTTCTGTGCATGGCTAAACTGACATAGTTACGGTGCAGGAGAATACAGCTTAAATATATTTCCGATAAGGAGGACAGCTGTCTCACAGATATGCTTTCTCTAATTTGATATTGGCATCTCGTTTGTACTTTGACAGCTGCCTCCAGGCTTTTAGACTTTTTCTTGGAATACATGAACTACACAAAATGTTTCTAAATATGTTTGATTTTCTATGCTATGTCAAAAGCTTAAGTGGTAGAGAATTTTTTAAACCTCATCCTTACTGCTAATTATTGTAATTTTACTAGTTTTAAGGAAGTAAAAGTTTACTAGCCTTTGTAAAAGAGGACTTGTCTTAATTTTTTTGTCATGTAAGTGTAACCCAAATATCTATTTCTTCTGGGAATTCAGACCTAACATTAGAAAGACACAAGACCCTAATATCTATCCTCAGGCAGACAGAGGATCCTAACCTCAGATTTGAATCCTGCTAGGGCTTGAAGGCTTCTTCATAAAGAGAGTGTGATCTTACTGCATTAGCCTTCTCTAAGGAAAGAGTTGATCCAAACTAGAAATTTTTATTATCTTCCCCATAAACATCTCTAGCAACAATTACTTTTGTTGCAAAGTTTATGAGATTTAGTGTTCTTGCCCTAGATTTCCAACTCTGCTTGCTCTGAACCTGAGTAGGGGAGAAAAGTACTCTTCAATTAGATGAACTCTCGAATACTGACGCTCCATATAAATTGGGGGTAGGGGTGGAGCGTGCAAAAAATGTACAATGCACATAAAAATGCGAATGCCACATGCTGAAATAAAAGGTCTGAAGAAAATGATTGCAGCTGCCAAAACCAATTTTAACACAAAACACTGTCTGACAGAAAGAAGACACCTCAACCCATTTTTGAAAATAAAGAAAAGTATATCTAAAGCACATTGTAGTGTGCCTCTCTTTGGAACAAAATGTCTGCTGAGGTGGGTCAGTATTAATTTGTAGGGACAGGAGTGGCTCATGCCTGAAGTTCATTAGGGAAGGTCATACTTTCTTCCTCAAACTATGTGTAATACATATTGGAAATACTATTTCACTTTACCTGTTTTGTGCTTGCACAGAATTCTGATACTGCTTGATAGGCACATTTTTCAGTTAAGTTTAAAATAAGTTTATCATGAATGGACTATATCAGTATTGTATGATTAAGGACATGCTAGGACAATTTTCTTCCAAGACACTGGCTGGCAGTTAGCATAAATTACAGAATCGAAAATAATGTGGAGTGGATTGCAACCTTGAGTTGCCAAAATTACTGTAAAACATAGACTGGGTAAAATAGGGGCCTCTTGTTCTCCCACTGTGGTGGGTTTGACCTTGGCTTGCTGCCAGATGCCTAGCCAGCTCTCCTACTTTGCTTCCTTCACAGAACAGGATGAGAAAATAAAATGGAAAAGCTCATGGACTGGAGTAAAGCCAGGGAGATTACTCACCTATTACCATCATGGTCAAAACAGACATAACTTGGGAAAGATTACTTTACTGTCAATTAAAAATAGAGTACAATAATGAGAAGGAAAAAAAAAGGACCAAACTAAAAACACCTTCCCCTTAGTCCGTCTTGCTTCTTGTCATGTTCAACTTCATTTCTGTCTCTTCCTACTTCTTCCCTCCTGAGTGCTGTGGGGGGTATGAAGAATGATTATGGTAATCAGTCCATAACTGCTCCTCTCTTCCAGTTCTTCATCCTGGTGCTGTTTGTCTCTTCCATGTCCTTCACAAACTGTTTTAGTATGTGTCCTTTCCATGGGCTGCTGTCCTTCAGGAACAGGCTGCGCCAGCATGATAGCTGCACCTACCAGGAGCCTCCTCCAGCATGAGCTTTCTATTGCCCGCAGCTTTCTTCAAAAAGCACACCCAGCTGCCCCTTATGGGATCTTCCATGAGCTGCATGTGGATATCTGTTCAACTGTGGTCATCTATAGGGTGCAGGGGGACAACCTGCTCCACTATGTTCTTCTCCAGGGCCTGCAGAGGAACCTCTGCTCTAGCATCTGAAGCACCTCCTCCCCCTCCTTCACTTCTGGCATTGGTGTCTGTAGGGCTATTTTTTTCCCCATATTTTTCTTGCTCTTCTCTCTCACAGCTGCTGTAGAGTGGCTGTTAGACTTTTTGAAGTATGTTATCACAGAGGTGACAACTGACAGGTTCAGCATTGGCTAGCGGTGGGTCCGTCTTGGAACAAGACGGAACAAGCTGGAACAAGCTGTGTCACATGCAAGACACCTCCTGAACTCTTCTTGCAGAGGCCTCCCACCTCACCTCACAGACTTTGACAAATAAATCAAATTGAATTACTTGGTTATTTTTTGACTCTGATCCAATTAAGAATTATGACTTGCTGGTTGCACTGAGAAGCTGAGAAGCAAGCCTGATGTTAATGTCTGCTGGGGGAGTGAGCAATTCCTCCTGCTGACTGCTTTAGCAAGAGTAGTGAAAACTCAGCCTGGTGGGCAAAGACTGTTTTAACCAGAGTGAGAATCAGTCAAGGTCCTCCTAATACACTAACAAATGCAAAAAACTTCAACCCCTTGAACTATTTCATATTTTATTTATGAAAATTATTATTGGTCTTAGAAAGTCCCCTCACCCAAAGTAGTAATAAATCAATGCTGATATTATGTATATAGCCATAAATAAAGACATATATGTATATGCTAATCTATATATATGTATATGTCAGGAATTTTGGACTAATGTTTGAAATGGTTTCACTTGTTCTCTACACTTTTGAAGCATTTCACAAATTTCAGATCTTAGTCTCACAATTGCTCACAGGTGATCCAACTGCAAAATTCTGGAAAGACTGCAGACCATGTATCCACAATGCTCTGCTGAAGCTTTTCTTTGGTTGTCTACCTGACAGTTTCACAAATCAGCTCTTCCAGTGAGTTTGTTTCATTTTTCCTTGGCTTTGTTGAAACTGTTGTTACAGCTGTGTGGAGGGTTGATCTTGGCCGGATGCCAGGTGCCCACCAAAGTTGCTCCATTACTCCCCTTCCTTAGTTGGACAGGGGAGAGAAAAAAAATATAACAAAAAGCTTGTGCATCAAAGAAGGGCAGGGAGACATCACTCAGCAATTACTGCCACAGGCAAAACACACCCAACTTGAGGAAATAAGTTTATTACTGATCAAAACAGAGTAGTGTCATGTTAAATACAACTAAATCCTCAAAAACACCTTTCCCCTTATTTTTTTCCTATGATCAGCTTCACTCCTAATTTTCTCTGTCTTCTCTCTGCAAGTGAGACAAAGGACATGGAATGGAGGCTGTGATCAGTTCATCATGTGTTGTTTCTGCCATTCCTTTCCTCCTCGGGGGAGGATTCCTCACAGTCTTTCTCTGCTCCAGTATGGGGTCCCTACCATGGAAAACAGTCATCCATAAATTTCTCCATTGTGAGTTCCTCCCACAATCTGCAGTTCTTCACCAGTTGCTCCAGCCAGGAAACTTGCTCCAGTGAGTGCTTGTTTCCATGGGTTTACAGCCTCATTCAGGCATCCTCTACTCTGGAGTGGGATTCTCCATGGGCAGTAGGTGGGTATTCACTCCACAATGGACATACATGGGCTACAAGGGCACAGCTGCTTCACTGTCAGTGTAAGATCTATAGTTAATATGATTTTGTGCTATATTCTCTGGTATTGCTACTTGTAGACAGGAGAAGGAAAAAATTTTGTATCAACACTTTTCCCCCAACATAACATAAATATCATAAATGTCATAAATAAACATAAATGTCAACTTAAGACCATGAACCTAAAGTACCTTTAAATGTCATTTGAATATACAGAATAAACCTCATATCTTTACTTTGTTCTATCTTTAGCATTAAACTTTAAACATCTACTCAAAATTTTCCTGTATGTGTTTCCTTATGACATTTTGTGTACATTCTGTAATAAAGGCAGTATTTTTGTTAGTTCTGGACTTTTTTTTCCGGTTAGACTTTCGCTTTATGTATCTATTGTTGTGGGTTCATTTTTTATAGCAGGCATGAGCTGAAAATTTTTCAGAATTTCAATTTTAAGGATTTTTTTACTAAATCCTGTTGAGCAGGAAACAGAATGTCTTTCTCTGTCCCACTGGGGAATCAATCTTCATATGACATGTTCCTAAAAGTACTCTATATGTGATTACTGAGAAACTGCATGGAAATAAAAAATCTGAAGTCATTAATTTTCTAGTGCTCTCATGGAAATTCTTTTGCATCACATCAATTGTGGATAAAATTCATAGACTGATATTTTCCATCATTGGACTAGGTGCTCCATTTCCTAAGGAAATAATAAACTGTCTATTTCCAAGTGTTGAGAAATGTTAGGATTAATAGCCTTGCTTAGCACTTGAAGCTAAAGTAGTTGAGGTGTCAGGCTGCAAGAACCCTCTGAGAGTAAACCTTTTGATAAAGATAATGGTGCAATCACAAAAATAGCTGAAAGTGGCAGAGGCAATCAGAAGGAAGCTAAGAGCCAAGGAAACATTTCTAAGGGAACATGGTAATTTTCCAGACAAATGTCAGCCCAGCAACCAAAGTACAGTGTGGTCTAGAATGGGGGTCCCTCTTTGGACAACACAGCTCAAGCTTCTCTGTGTGTCAGATAAAGAAACAAGTTATTTACTCAGCAGATTGGTGGCCTGTCTCCTTCAGGCAGGAACCTAGGGCTGAGCACTGTTAGGTGGCATCTGCAAAATTCCTAACATGGGCTAGGTGGCAGCTGCATAATTCCCGCAACACAAGTGAAAGGTTGTCTTTAACTTGTAAATTTAGTAACTTGAATCTATAATAAGAATTGTCTCCTGGTATGTGATTCAATTATTTCCTTTTTGGGACTTTACTGTAAGCTCATCACACAATCATAAAAACTGCATATGACCATAAATTACAAGGGGTTTATTCATACAGTTAGATACAGCTGCTTGTTGAGTAGTTCCTAGAATGGTGTACTGCAACATAAGACTGTAATTTCATTTTTATTAGGAATTTCATTGTTGTCCACATGCTTTTGAAGACAGTGTAAGTTCTTGGAAATGGAGCAATTTTATCAAAAGGGTGGATATTTCTGGGATGTGTATTTTATTGTACCTTTATACAATCTTTCACAGGGCCCTTTCCAAACTTGCCCTGTTGATTTTCCAGACTACAGTTTCCAAATTTGCCTTGTTTCTTTATGTTCCCAAGAGTTAATGGTTTTTCCCCTGGAGAGTACATGTAGGGTCCTAATTACAGACTAGTCAGTTTATGCCCTGCGTTTCACCACTCCTTTTCTTTTTTTGTTTTCTTAAGTTTAACTCTGTGTCTTAATGTAAATATTATATTTATGTTTATGTCTTATGTCTGACACAGAGAGATGCCAAATAACAGCTTCCCTAAAATTTTAAGACTGCCTATAAAATTGAGGTCTCTTATAAGAACTTCCTAAATTTCTTTTACATAACAACTGTTATTTTTTAACATTTTCATACTTTCTAAGTCAAGAATACTTAGTACCTTTCCTTAATACAGTCTACTGAACATGAAATTTCACTTATGCATCAATTAGTAAAGTAATCTCAATATACAGGACAAAACAAGTTTCTTCGTGTTGTAGTTTTAACCTCAGCTGGGAACCAAGCCACATCTAGATGCTCACTTACTTTCTTACAGCAGGATATGGGAAAGGATCAAAGGGTAAAAGTGAGAAAACTCATGGCTTGAGATAAGGACAGTTTAATAGGTTATGCAAAAAAATGTTCAGATAAGCAAAGCGAAACCATGAATTTGTTCCCCTCTTCCCATGGGCAGGCAGTTGTTCAGCTATTACCAGGAAATCAGGGCCCCATCACTGGTAACAGTGACCTGGGAAAATAAAATGTCATCATGCCAAACATTACCCCCTTTATTCTTATTCTTGTAGGTTTATATGTTTAGCATGATGGCACATGATCTGGGGTATCTCTTGGGTCAGTTGGAGTTACATGTCTCAGATGTGTCTCCTTTCAACTCTTTCTTATCTTATCATGTAGTGCTTTGATAAACACAAGTGGTGGTGTTTTGTGGTAGAAGTAAATTATTTCAAAAAGGAAACAAACAAAAAAAGCAGTAGGTATTTATTTCTTGGTGATGAGTTACAGGTAAGAACCTTGTCAGAAAGAAAGGGTTTCACTTCTTGTTATTAACACTGTACTTAGTCCTCAGTTGCAGCTCAGTTATCTTAAAAGCTCAAAAGAATGAAACTTGAAAAAATAGCAAAAAACGTATTTCTAATACAAACCAAGAGAAAAGAGGTTTGATGTACGGATTTTCTTGTATCTGTAGTTTCTGAATTAAATAGAGAAGGCAGTAATTTTTTCCAGTGAAGTGTTTTTAGGTTTACTGATTAAATGTTCTACATAGATGTAGAGATTGCATTGCTGCAGTCATTGACATTACTGTCCAAATCCTTTGCAACTTTTTCTTCATGCAGCCACTTCCTGAGTAATATTCCAAGATGTGTGCTGGTTTTGCACTGAAGTCCCCTAGGAGGAGAGCACACACACAGAGGTTTTTGTCTGTGAGAACCTCTTCTGTGAGTTGATGGGATCAATCTGAGGCTGTTTTGGTTGTTGACCATCTGGGAAACCAATTAGAAAACCTAGTTTGATCCGTAACTCATATTTTGAAGCTAGTAAACTCTGGGAAAAAGTCTCTTTTTCTCCAGTCTTTTCACCAGGTAACATCGGCTGGGCCTGGGCCCCCTCCCCATGCGGCCCAGGGGGCAGGGGTGGGCTCGGGAAGCCACCGGGCCCCATTCTCCACCAGGGCCCTGATGGCCAGGGGGAAGAGAAGTGGAGAAGCCCTTTGCTAAGATCCCAGGCCAGTGGAGAAGCCCTTTGCTAAGATCCCAGGCCTGCCGCCCCCAGCATGGCCACAGCTCAGCGGGGCTGCCGGCTCGGAGCAGCCGTGGAGAGGCAAAGCCTCCCCAGCGCAGCCTGAGATCTCAGCACGGCTCCAGCATGGCCTGACCCTGCCCCCTGCATCTTCTCTGTGAAATTTTGACCCTTCCAAGGCCCAGATAAGAGTTGCAGACCTCCTATCCTCCCTTGAGTAAGAAGCAATAGAGCAGAAAGGAATACACTGAAGTCAATGAAGTAGGAGCCAAGTTTCCAGATGGGAGGAGATTGAGGAGACGCTGTGTAAGTTGGCTGAAAAAACCTTTTTGTAAGCTATGGGGTGGACTATACTGCACTGAATATTCCTATAACTTGTGGAGAAAACATGGGGAGGTTTCCATGACAAAAGGATCATTTGCCCCAAAGGAAAGGGGGAATCCTCCCGAGAATGAACTATGAAGGAGGAATTTGAGGAAAAAGAGGTGGAGAAAACTTCTGCTTTTGAACAGCTTACCTTTAAAAGTAATACCCCATGAGTTTGACGTGGCCCACAAACACAGGGAAGCTCTGGGAAGGCTGTGAAGATGGGAGGAGTTTCGTGATTTGCAGATTTTTTTCCTGGGCAGATGTGAATTGTGAAAGTGCAGACGCAACAGAAATTTATTTTTATCCTTGAAAAAATCCCTATAGCCAAACAAGAAGAAACTCCTCTCCCTGAAGTGAACTGAAAGGATTATTTAAGTGAAGGGCTGACTGAAGTGTCTCTGTAGGTTGTTGTTAAGAAATTTGGGAGGTGGGGGGAGGAGGGAGTGGTCTGAAAATCTTATTCTGAATTTCTTTTTGAGCTTGTCTTGTTTTTGTTCCTAATCCTATCTCACAACAGAAATTAATATATTAAAACTGGCAATTCTAAACTAAACCAAGACATGATCAAGACAATTTATGGTCTGAACACAAAACATATAAATATACATTTAAATCTCGGACTGAGGTCCAGTGTTGAGAGTTTTGTTTCTTTGGCATACTGCTGCACTTTTCTGTATCAAGCACTGTATTGATAAACTGTTCTGGGAAACTGATCTGGTGTTCTCACAAAAATAAAGACATAGCCGTGTATCATTCATCATGCTTCTCCTTTCCTACACATGTATGACAAGAGCTGTGTTCAAAGACAAAAAGATGTTTTAAAATCTTCATTCCCCCCCCAGCAAAATATTATGTTGCACATTCTAATTGTGAAGAGGCATAAAGTGAAGCAGTAGATGTTTCATGCTGAACACACTGATGATTTGGTAATAAAGAAAGTACAAGTCATGGGATCTTGTTGTTATCAGTCATGATTCTTCAGAAATTGGTTCAGGATCAAAAGTTGATTGAATAAAAATCACTATGTATAATACCAAATAAAGCAAAGGAAATAATTATCCCAACTTTGGAATTTATGAATTAAAATCACTTAGTTATTTTACCAGTTTGAAACTGAAAAATCCATATTCCTGGGAAACGTATACATGGACAACTAGTCCACAGGAGCAAAACTGGTGTGGTTTCATCATACTGTGAAAAAGTGAAGTATAAAGGGATGTACTCTTGTAATTTATTTTTATTTAAACCTTTATTGTTCAATTGATTTTTTAAAAATCTACTGATCATTTAAGCCAATCTACTGATTATTTATCTGAAATCAGAATTAGCTTGATCTTTAAGTACTCTTAAGTCAGTTGATTCAATCTTTTTGGATTTTGGCTAAGTTTTCAATGCTTTCTCCTAGAGGATCCTTCTGGACCTAGTGTCCAGCCCACAGCTAGATAAACATATCATGGAATAGGAGCAATTGGGTCATGGGTTGGGTACAAAGGGTTACAGAGGATGGGGTGACATCAGACTGGGGACCTGTTACTGGTGGGGTGCCACAGGGCTCCATCCTTGACCCTCTGCTCTTCAACATCTTCATAAATGACTGGACACAGGACTGGAAGGGACACTGAGCAAGTCTGCAGATGATACAAAACTGGAGGAGCTGGTGACTCCTTCGAGGGCAGAGAGGTCCTGCAGAGAGACCCTGACAAATCAGGTCTGGGCAATCACCAACCATGTGAAGTTCAACAACAGAAAGTGCTGGATTCTACACCAAGGATGGGGCAATACTGGATGTATGGACAGACCAGGGAATGAGATGCTGGAAAGGCACTTGGGGGTCGTGGTTGATGGCAAGCTGGACCTGAGTCAGCAGTGCCCTGGAGCCAGGAGGGCCAACTCTGTCCTGGGGGGCATCAGGGACAGCAACACAGCTGGGCAAGGGAGGGGATTGTCCTGCTCTGCTCTGAGCTGGGGCAGCCTCACCTCCAGTGCTGGGGGCAGTTTGGGTATCACCATATGAGAAAGATGTGAAACTGTTAGAGAGCGTCCAAAGAAGGGTCACAAAGATGGTTGAAGGACATTGAGGGAAGGTGTATGAGGAGTAGATGAGGTCACTTGGTCTGTTGGCCCTGGAGGAGACTTGAGGACGGATCTCATTGCAGTCTACAACTTTCTCATGAGGCAAAGAGAAGGAGCAGGCTCTGATCTCTGTGGACCCAAAGGAATGGCCTGAAGTTGTGTCAGGTAAGGTTTAGGTTGGAAAGCAAGAAAAGGTTCTTCACCCAAAGGGTAGTCAGGCACTGGAACAACTCCCCAGGGAAGTGGTCACAGCACCAGGCTTTACAAAATGTGCTTGTTTCTTTGTTTCAAAGTTCAACATTCTGGAGGATTATGAATTACTGGTTCAGGAGTGATGTCAAGAGTGAGATGTCAGAAACAGTGGAGTGTAGTGAACTGGAAGACTAGAAAAAGTGTAACTGCATTTGCTGATGCTGTGTGTTATTTAACAGCTTCTCAAAGATTTTTCAAAATATATCAGGCTTGTGGGTCATTTGATATTAAGTAAGCAACTCTACTGGCAACACCAAGCTATGTGGTGTGGTCAATACACTGGAGGGCAGGGATGCCACCCAGAGGGGCTTCAACAGGCTTGAGTGGTGGGCCCATGCAAACCTCATGAAGTTCAACAAGGCCAAGCACAATGTCCTGCACTTGGATCGGGGCAATCCTAAGCACAAATACAGGCTGGGATGAGTACAGATTGAAAGCAGCCCAGAGAAGAACTTGGGCATGATGGCTGACAAGAAACTTTAAGTGACATGACCGTGATGTGTGTTTGCAGCCCAGAAAGTCAGTTGTATCCTGGGCTACATCCAAAGCAACATGGCCAGCAGAGCAAGGGAGAAGATTCTGCCCCCCTGCTCTGCTCTTATGAGACCCTAGTTGCAGTGCTGCATCCAGCTCTGGGGGTCCCAGCATAGGGACCTTTTGTAACAAATGCAAGAGAGGGTTACTAAGATGATCAAAGGGCTGCAGCACTTCTGTGAATGAGAGGCTGAGAGAGGTGGTGTCGATCAGGCTGAAGAAGAGAAGACTCTGGGAAGACCTTGGAACAGCATTTCAATTCCTAAAGCTGGCTTATAAAAAAGGGTGACACTGACTTTTAACAGGAAAGTTTTTGTGATAGACGGGGAGTAATGGCTTTAAACTGTTGATATAGATTAGATATAAGGAAGAAATTATTTACTGTGAGCCTGATGAGACACTGAAACAGGTTGTCCAGAGAAGTTGTGGATATTTCATCCCTGGAAGTATTGAATGCCAGGCTGGATGGGGCTCTGAGTAATTTGGTTGCATGGAAGGTATCCCCTCTGTCGTTGGGGGTTGGAACTAGAGGATTCTTAAGGTCCCTTTCAACCCAAACCATTTTATGATTCTAAGTTCTTTCACAAGGCAACAGACTCAGAAACTTATATTCTAGTTTATGGGCCTATCATGGGATATAAATATTTGGCATAAAAATCCCCATGTGGATATAAACAGATGTTTAGACAGATTCTCTTCCATGGCTTGATTTCTCAGGGTTTTTTTGTCTTTTTTTAATATTCTCAGAATCAGATAAAACATTTTGAGTGCTTTTGTTCCACTTCCTTACTTATCTACAGAGACCGTTAATGATAGTTGAAGTCACTTGTCTGATGGAGAGAATACTATTTCTTCTCTGTCAAGGAAGGAAGTAGATAATTCCAACCACCCCAGGATATGATGCCTTTTCTCACTCACTAGTAAATGTTTCACAATATCTCAAAATATCTGTTCCACTTTAGTGTGTTCTAGCTGCCAAGTACATGTGCATGTACGGGTTGACAGCATTCATGAATCTCTGGTTTGTTTTTTTAGGCATTGAAGAATTATATTAATATTATTAAACCTATCTGATACTACACTGATGATGGCTATGAAAAACCCTTCGTTTTGGGGGTAATTAGCTCTGCAATGTAAAGTAGGCTCTACTGAATTTTCTGCTCAACCTGTTTTGTACCATAAATTATGGATTCTCACTGCTATTTCTTTGCCAAGGTAAACAGTGTGGGGCAAAACGAGCGATCCATGTGCACGAGGTAATAAGGTTAATTATGTACAAAAACTGGTTAGAACATCTCCACATGAAGCCATTACTGATTGAAACTACTTGTTGTTAACCTCAGCAGCTCAGGATACTCTTGAGAAAGTAAGTGAAACAAGAGACGTCCTAAAACAATCCTGAGCTTTGCAGTTCTGTTTGGTTTTATTCGGTTTGGATGAGAAGATTTTTGGGTTTTTTGTTTGTTTGTGATTTTTCTCTTGTTTTTTGGTTTTGGTTTTGTTTTTTGGGTGGGGAGGCAAGAATGATTTTTAATAACTGACAATGAGAAAAACAGTTGTTTTCATTGTGGTTGGATGCAACTGAAGCGGGAAAATTGAAGAAGCAGCTCACAGTGTTTCAAAAATATAATTAATTTAGCAACAAATATATACATTATTCAGATCAAGCTTTGTACTACTTCTGGTATTCCTCTTTCTGCATGCCTTTTGTATCCATAGTTTTGGTGTGATTAAGAAAATAAGTAAGGCAGAACCCAGCTAGGGCTTACTACCAAGGACAAGTGACTGCACTCTCCCATAGTGAAGCAATTTTTGGGAGACTGATGCAGCCTAACTCTGCTGTTTGCAGCACTGTTGTGTCTGTGGCTGCTTGCAGGACCACTGGTGTGCATGGTAAATAGGATAGGGCCCAAAAATAAAGGAAATTATAGCTAACACTTTTCCATCGCTGTTGTGCAAATACTTCCTGTGTTAAGAAAACACGAGTTTGCGGTCAAATGCAATGTTTAAAGATAGAAGGATTTCTTTGCAGTGGCAGACATGAGTAATGATTAGGGCTATTTCTTCAGCAGGCAGCAGTAAGAAGATTGCTATCAAAAGAGTGGTTGCCTTATACAGATGGCAGTGCAGTCACAAACATAGGCTTACCTTGAACATGCATCACATATTGGTGGCAGCAGGGGTATTACAAACTACAGATTCCTTTCAGCAATGAGAAATTTTCACCAGAATCTTTCTTGTTTGCTCACCTGTTGCTTACTCTGTGATCAAGGCTGGAACAGCAAGCCCAGATAAGGAAAGAAGCAAATGATCTTAAAAATTATAATTAGAATGCACAGAAAAACATTGTAGCTACTTTCTTCATTACATCCTCCCTGCAATGTCAGTCACTAGGATAAAAATTTTCATTTTCTGCTCTCTTGATGTTACTGCATAGGCAAAAAACTTGTGTCCGTCATAGGCTGAAAACTATCAAATCTCTTCTGTAAAGAGAATAGAAGTCAGTGGCTAGACAGGGTATTCCTGGACCCCCCAAAAAAAAGCAAATATACCACCGGGGCAATACATCTCTTGTGATTTTGAAGGGTACTGTGGTATTTCCATTAATTAATTCAGTGGTCACTAGTTCAATCTTCTTATTCTTCATGTTGCTGTGAAACCAATTCTTGCAGTAAAGAAAAACAGTTTTGACAAATTGATTTACTTTCTTTTTTTTAAGTGTTCCCAAACTTAAGAAGCTTCATGAACATCAAATATATGCTCCTTTTATCTCCATACTCATTCCCACTTGAGTGTACACTCTTCTAACAGGCTTTTTCCTCTGAGTGATTGCTTTTTTCTGTAAACCTTTAGCGCTTTTCTATTCTTCCCCATGAAAAACAGAAAATAAGAGCTAAATCATAGCTCTAAAATGTTTTGGTATCTAATTTTTGTTTGCTTTACAACTCATGAGAAGCAGAAAACATTCAGATTCACCAAAATCTGTAATTAAGTTATTCCTGGTACTTCTTGAATTTAACAAGCTGTAAAATCCATTGCCTGTCCCATTGTTTATTACTTTCTTAACTGACCTCAGCTATCTCAGTTACTTCCTGTAACACAATTCTTACTGTCCTGGGGTGACTTTGTGATGTTGTATTGTATCCCCATTTGTCTGTTTAGCTCAGAAATAAGTTTTGCATCTTTAAGGCTGGATTTGAGAGTGAAGTGGGGATGGAGAAGCAGTGGAATGTCTGAGGTGGTTGTTTTCAAACCATGAAGACAGGAGCTCCATCGCTTTGTCTCCTGGACTGTGCTGCCATGGTGGACAGCAGGAGAGAGCTCTAAGAGGCTCTTTGCTTTCAGGTAGCTTCTGACTCACTGAAGCAGAGAAGGTCCCCGGAGCGTTTTTCCCTTTTTCCTGGCATTGTTTGAACCTGCTCTGCACTGGGGACTGGGGGAAGCACCAGGAGCTGGCACCTGTGGCCAGCAGGGCCTGGGCTGGGCAGCGCCATTTTCCATGGCCGGGGGCTGAGAACAGCCTGAGCTGAGCTGCCACCACAGCAGAGAGACTTCCTGAGTTTGTCATCTCCTCACAGCAGAAAGAGGTTTTCTTGTTCGGTATTGTTCATTTTTTGTGCTTTGCCTGTTGGATAAATAGGTTTTTTCCACTTCTCT